>NC_047527.1:147510891-147810891 GCF_012275295.1 Melopsittacus undulatus
AGGGAATTTAATTATAAGGGTAGCAAGGGTAGTCATTACGTTATCAAAGAGTAAAATGAGATATAGATACATGTTAACCTGCACCTAGCTGAATGCATGATTAAATTGAGCTCAACTGTAATTTTTAAAATGTTTGCATTATCTTTCCCTTTTCTATGGCCTAATAACTTAATAATTATATTTAAAAGAATAAGCATATATGCCTGGTAAATCTTAATCTGTCCATGAAGTTTGGGTTTTCATAGAGGTAGCTTTTCATTGCAAGTAACTTGAGAATTTGGGTGCAGAGAAAATGGGTTACAAGTAGATTGGTGAATAGCTTGGGGATGGTCACATGAAGATTTTGGCTAGATGGAAAGCTGAATGTAGTTAGACAGTAGTGGGTGTTTCTCTAGCTGAAACATGCTGCCTTTCATTTGTTATATAAATGTGTATTGTATAAACTGGATGATTCTTGAATTAATTTACAGCAGCACATAGAGGGAACTTGAGAAGGTGTCACCTAGGACAGTAGAAACACCTTCCTCATGTCAGATTTCCATGGAAATACCTTGGTCAGTTTAGACCAGTTTGCCTTGGAGGTTAACTTGTGGGCAACCAAGTAATGGTGGTGAAGGTTTGCTAATATAAGTGTTCCCACTTTTAAATGTGGGAACACTTAAATGTAAGTGTTCCCACTTTTTTTCTTCAGGAATCAGTCCATATTCACATACTTCCTAAGTTTTTTAAGATACATTTATATCTGTTCCTCATCAGGACATCTGATTCTACATGAGAACAGGAAATTACAAAAAACAAGTAGGATTAAAATGAAAAGTTACTCATGACTGGCGATTTCAGGTATGAAATAAAGTCTCTGGCCATGGTAGGTTTCCAGTGATTCTGCCAAATCTCTCTTGTAGATTTTTTGTGGTTTTCTCCCCAGGGCACAATGTTTTTCCTTAGGAAACTCAGAAGCTTTACCTTTTCTATTTCTAATTACTGGGAATACCATGGGCAATGGCTGGAGCCTTCTGACCTGTAACTGATTCCTTTCTGTTGGTGTGAAAGAACAGGTTACAGTGGTAATAGAAAGGACATGATAATATAGTAGCAGACTAATTGCCTCGACCAGGAGCCCCTTTCTTTTTCCTGGAAACAACCCTGAAGCATAGCCTAAGTTGAAAAAGGGGAACAAATCTTACTCAAATCCCAAGTCTTCTATATAAACAAGGTGAAATGCCACTAAGCACCAGTAAATACTAGGCTTTTGTTGGGACTGGAATAAAGCCTCATGAAAGATTTCCAGTAAATGTGGTGGGGAATCTTTGCAAAAGACTTATTTTATATGATAAATGCACCAAATAGACTAGTAAACCACAGTAAGGAAAATAAATGTGTTGTGCAGTAGAGTGGTGGTCTCTTGATGTGCATTTGTTTCAAGCATATGAACAAAGCAATATACAAGTGCCAGGCAGGGGGTGGTTATTTGCATTTTCCATGTCAGTTGAAAATAAATGATGAGATTAAAACTTAATAAAAACAGAAAGGCAGGTTATGCCTTGCTTGTTTTTTTTAAAAATAAATTAATAAAAATAGGCTTTGTTCTCTGCAGAGACTTGTGTTGGAATCCATCTCCATTCATAATTCAAATGGGTTTTGAAGTTCTCCCTTGTGGACAGTGTCTTGTATCAAAGGGGTTTTGCAAGTAATTTGGTATGATTCATCTAAGTTAATGGTCTCTGCTCCTGTGATGCTCAACAAAACTTTAATAAGAATTTCTCTAGAGAGCCTGAATATTTTACTGGTTCTGAGAAACCAAGTATTTTGATTGAAGCTATTTAGGAAATGCCCCTGTTAGTTCAAGAATTGGAGAGGGAGGGAATGGCTAGAACTGTAAACCTATTGTTTCTATGTATAGAGCAAATTCTAGGAGACCAGTGTCTCCTAAGGGCAGATCTGGACTTCTCTCAGCCTCATAGAACATTTTTTCATATTCAGTCACTTATTTTTATTGCCTGCAAGTGGCAATCTAAGGAAAGGATGCTCCCTTCTCTTATTATTCTGACATTTTTAACCTGTGCCCTGACTCTAGTTTCTAGCTGCAACAGAGCTTTGTCCTAGTTCAGGCTTTAGCTACCCTTTACTGCTTAGGACAGCTTTTGGAAGAGGATTGAAGTCTCTGTTCTCTCCATCACCAGCTTATAACTAGATGATATTGCATCATCTGGGTACAGCATCCTTACTACCTGAATGCCAATGTTGAACTTGGTACCCCAGGCAGCGTCAAGCTAAGTGCCAAGTATCCTTTTGCGTTGTTGATCACCAGGGTTGTTGCAAAGGGCTTTTTCCATGTAGAAACCAGAAAAGAATTGAAGATTAATTTCCCCATAAGCCTTCTGGAAGAAAAACGTCCCAAGAGAAATCATGTCAATACCTGCGTTTTATATCAGAAACGTAAGGTGCTGCTCTAACGTATTAATAGTGAAGTTTTGGTACGATCTCTAACTGAGAGCTGCTTTAGGAGCTCTAAACTTGGTACAACAAAGTTAGGAGGTAAAGACGCGTCTGTCATAGGTTATCTCATAAAACTCATCTTGCATCGTGTTGACAGGAAGCTGCTACAGATTTTGCAATTTGTTGTCAGGTGCCACTGTAGGTTGATGAATGCTCTTGAAAATACTGGGAGTTAGAGAGCTACTGCAGGTGAATTTGGAGTATGATTGCAAAACATTCTTTATCTGATGTAGTGGGGTTTAGAGGGAAAGTAGACCTCTCCTGGCAACTGGTGTCATCTTTTCAAGTATATGGAGGGATATGTATGAATATGTGAAATGGAGAACATTTCATATAATGCATGAATATAAATTCTAATGTATTTAGTATGCTTCTGCCTTGTCTAGTCCACAAGCTAGCTGGCTTGGATAGAGAAATGTATTTCTTTGGGAGAGATTGAGAGAACAATAATACGTGAATGAGATCAAGATTTATTCAGTATTCCTTCCAATATGAAACTTGACTGGCCTACTGTAAGACAGTTACAGTTTTATAGTATTATTTAAGTACATAATATTGTAATGTTGAAGGATAATAGTATCTAAGAGAAACCTGTTAAACGGAATTTCTTTACATAACTGATGAAGTCTACTGCCACACAGCTAATTAATCCCAGCAGTTTTGGAGAATTCCAAAGCTCACCTGAATTTGTTGTGGCTAGAATTACGGATATTAATCATGAAATCACAATGAGGAGATACTGACATGGTTTCAAAACATAGTGTCCAATCTGTCATTGTAAATTAGGTGGAGTATATGCCAATTTTAACAAAAATATCTGTGTACCATAAGAGATAAAATGACAGAAATGAATGAAAAAATGCAGTAGCAAGAATGTTCCTGTGGCTGCTTCTTGTGTTTCACGAATGGGTGAACTGTGGGATTCTGTTCATACACAGAGAGATGAATTAGACACCAATTTTTTGTAATAATTTAATGTTGAAGAATCAATGTAAGCAACCAGCTATGTGCAGCAGAACATTCCTGGGTGATCATTGCTTACCTGCTGTGGTGATGCACTGTAAAACAGACAAATTGCCAGCATTTGGCTTTAATCCCATAGAGCCGTAATTTCTAGACTATGTGATTGCAAGTCAAATTTGAAAGAATCCATTAAAATAACAAAGCACAACAGCACATTGGAACATGAAAATGGCCTCAATGTAACTGGCAGCAGGACAGGATTTCTTTGGAATTAGGGATTCTCATTGCAAATAGTCTTAAAATTCCTCACTTCTGCCTCTTTTCATGGACTTCAGGCTTCTGGCCTTCCTCTCTGTTCTGCCTCTGTAGCCAGTAGTGAAGTGACAGCGAGGAGTGAAACAGATACTATCCCCTCTGTATCAGAGGCAAGTGATATTCCAGTACACGGACTGGAAGCAAAACCTGCTTTACAGCTGAGTTGTTCCCAAATTCATAAAAAGGAAGTAAAACAGGACTGGGGAAGGGCTGAAACCATGCCATGACTTCAGCCTGCAGCTGTTCCTGGCCCTATGGCTGGAAGCCAGCTCCTGTATGTGCCCCATGCTCTTCCTCTCCCCACTCTTCTTGGGAACCATGCAAGCTTTTGTTGTAGAAATGGAGATGAAAGCTGCCTTTCAGCAAGAGAGGTTCGGGTGTGTTTACTTCATAATCCATTTCAGCCCAGAAAAGTGACTTTGTAGACAGATTATAGCTCATATGGCAGTGGCAGTTCTTTTATTATTGTGGCACTTGTCCCCTATGTACCAGAGCATGACAACTACTATATTCCCTAACATGGATCAAGAGACAGCTGAAAGTTTACAAACTCTACAGAGCTGCCACAAAATAGGAATGGTTTCATTACCTTTTTCTTCATAGAATATCTCAGTGTTTGGCCAGAATTTTTTTACAATGAAAGTCAATTCTTTCCCATTAAAAAAAGGGGGGAGTGGAGGGGATGCTTTTGTAAAAATATGGAAAAGAGAGGCATGAGCCACCCTAACGAATTAATTGAGTTTTCCCATGGGTTCACAAACTTTCTCCCTTTCATGCAGTTGGAAGAATTTGGATAACTTACAAAACTTAACGAAGAGTGAGTCCAGTGATAATTAAAACCTATGTTGTTTTGGAGATAATAGCCTGGTATAGTAATAGATGCATGACTGAAGATGTCTGTGCAGTGCTTTGGTATCCTTAAGAAGTTGGCTGGACTTCCCAGCTGCCATTAGTTAGAATGGAGCTTCTCAAGAGAGCAGCACAAAAAGAAAGTGATGCTGGAAGCGAACATGGAAACTTCCACGAAAAAAAAGCACTAAGGGATGGAGTAAGACTCTATGGACAGAAAGCATAAAACATGTGAGGTTCCCTGTGTGATATAGTGTGATAACTTATTTATTAAAAATAATGTGATCAGTAGCTGTTTGACCAAGTTAGAAGAGTCAGAAATTCAGATGGCTTGAACACTGTTTTATGCTTGTGCCTCTGCCACAGGTGATTTTTTTTCACTCTAAGTTAAACATGTTGCAACAGTAAATAGCATTCTGGTGTGGGTTACATATTGGCTTGTAGCTGGATGTCCAAATATTTTGAAGTCTCAGAAATCCTCAGTTGTTCTTTGTCTTGTGTTGAATCCTAGAAAAACTCTGCAGAGAGAAGGAAAAAAACACCCTTTTACTTTAACCCTAATAAATATTAATCACTCTTTCTACTATGAACAATGTATGCCACTGAAATGATTTTCTGGAGCTAGGGGCTTTTTTATGATAAATACTTGTTCTTGCTAAAAGAAAAGCTGTGACAGTGAACGTTCAGGTGTATTTCTGAGGAGCAGTGTATGTAAAGCACAGCTCTGGACAACCTGACAGCTGCCAGGGCTGCTGTCTGTGCTGCAGGTCTGTTTTCTACCGTGGTTTGAGAGTAGAGTAACAGCCCTGAGCTTGTCCGTGGGAGCTGAGTGGCTGAGGAGACATCAGGGAGCCCAGCACCTGTGCCCAGAGCATGGCCACCAAGGGCAGGGACAACCCTCTGGGCTTCCTGGGCACAGGCACTGCCTCAGGGCCAGCACCCTAAAGGCTTTCCCCAAAGGCTGTTGAGCAGAGGGGTGGCAGGTATGGCTGGGCATGGGGGACCTTGTCACCCCCATGTCACCCCCATGTCACCCCCATGTCACCCCCATGTCACCCCCATGTCACCCCCATGTCACCCCCATGTCACCCCCATGTCACCCCCATGTCACCCCCATGTCACCCCCATGTCACCATCTCACTTGTGCACAGCAGCCTGTGCTTGGAAGGGCTCCAGCCTTGCTGCCCAACAGCAGCTGCCACTTTGCAGCTCTCCGCACGTGCAACACCAGCATCAGGCATGCATGAGAGCACTTTTCATGCATCTCTGGCCAGGAAATGCAGTGGCTTAACAGTGTTGGAAGTCAAAGGTGTGCTTGTCATCAGTAGGTGTCATGTTTTGGGAAATAGCCCACAGTACTGCACACCTCCTGGTGTGCATGTTTAATACCAATGTTCATTCTTCACGTCCTCACTCTTGCGGAGACAGGGCTGCTTTTCCTGTCTTCCTGCTGCTGCTTTCTGTGGCTCTGTGGCTTTCCTTTCCCAGACTGCAAGAGGTGGGGGTTTTTTTCAGGCTAACCTGAAGAAGGCAGTAGCCTGCTCCTGGCTGCACATGTACATTGTGTTGATGCTTGTGAGCATCAGCTCTGGAAGTGATTCAGAATGTAATCAAAAGGAAAGGGACATAATAGGAAGTAGTGCAAGAAGGCAATGGAAAGTAATAAAAAGGAAAGATAATGTAACTGAAATTAACAGAATGGAACAGAGAAGAACCTAACTGAAAGGAAAATAACAGGAAGGAAACGTAATGGAAGAAAGGACAGTAATGTAACAGAAATGGAAATTTTGCAGCACTCAAGTAAATAAGATTATTAATTATTATGTTAGTGACAAAATAGGTGTGGTAACCTGTGCTGGGTTTGAGGTGTTTTCTGTAATATGGGGCTTGGGGAATTCTGTTTTGGCAGTGAACTAGGGCACGCAGGTGGTGATTCTGCCTTACCCTGGGAATGGCACTACACTGAGGCAGCTGTGGTACATTAGTGACATCTCACCCCCTGTCAGAGAGAGTGTTAATCTGTATGCCAGTCTTGAAGATGGTTGATAATGTTAGTGTAACTCTCAATACAATCACTATAGAATATAATTGACATGCTGCAACATAAGGCTGTCTGGCATTTGAACACAAGGACTTGCCTAAGAGGAATATCCACATACTCTAATCAAGAATAAGTAGTTAATTCTGTCTAATGTGAGAAATCTTCAAGCTGAGAAATTCAGTTCAGAAGGTTGACTGATTTATATTTTGTGCACTTTGTGCTGAAAACATACTTTTGATAGCGCTACTACTTTTTCTGACAGCACTCACGCTAAGCCTTAGGCATTTTGTATCCCAAACCTATGCCGTTTCTTTCGTGGAAGAAACAATTTGCATATTTGTGTAGGCAGAGGAAGAGTTGAATGAGCTTGGAGAAGATTCATTAAAATGTAAACATTTCATCTAATGACTGAAAGTTGGCTTTTTTTCTATTGGGAATTATAGTTTCAGATTGCTTAAAACCACTTTTATTCAATGTGGGTAGGGATTGCCCCCACCAGTGGTTTTAAATCTGCTGTTGAGCCTTGGTCTAAAGTTTAATAGACAATATGGTAGCTTTTACTAAAAAGCTGACTTTCTTGGTCAGTAATGTCATTGAAGGTAATCATCATCCCCCTCCCCCCTTTCTCCCCCCCCATGGGAATTAAATTTTGCTATGTGGAATGAATACAGTCATGTTACGCTGTCTCAGATTGCAACTGCAAAAGCACTTGAGGAATCCTCTCGATTCCATCACCTGAGGATGCCTGCACTGCTTAGATATTGTACAGTACAAAGGACTGACCTATGACTTCTTGCAAAAGCAGCAATAGAAATGGAAGTCAAGTTACTCTTCAGTACAAAAAAAGACGATTTTTAACTAATAGTGGATACATTTAGAAAACTTTTCAGATTAGCTAATAATTAATTAGGATGACTCCTAATTTTTAAGCCTTGCTTAAATTAAATTTATTGACCTTATTCTTCTAAGAATAAACAGAGAAAAGAGAAGTACTTTCTTACTTAATTCAGTTTTGCCAGATTTTTTCTGTTGCTTCCAGTATATCACAGCCAAATCTGTAATTCAAGGAAAGGTTTGAATCTGAAGCTGATAAAATTGGTATATTGCAAAACACGGAGGGAACCAGAAGTGGAGAGAATATACCGTTTAAATCTTCTTTTAGATTGCACTTTTGAATCAGGCTTGAAATAGTTCCAGTAATTCAGACCATTATAGTATCACTTCCTGTGTAGTACCCATGGCTTGTTTCCAGGTCCCTGGGAATCTAGAGGCTGCTGCAACTCTTCTCTTGCTAGCACAGCCTTGGAAGACCTGGCAGATAGGCTATTTACCAGCCCACTGATGATAAGATGCTCTTTAGCTCCCTCTTAGACCCAGTATGCCAGAGGAGCAATGTTTAGAGCCTAAATAGAGTAAGCTGTGGTTTGGGTTTTTTTTTAATCTGTTATTTAAACAAAGTGAAGACCTAGGTTTTCTATGTTTATTGGGCATAAAGCTGTCTGTGAAAGGGAAAATGTAGCAATTAATGCTGTCCTATGTCCTTGTGATAGCAATAATTATGAAAGATACTTGCAGTCTTCACATCCAAAGTGTTTTGCAGATGCAGGTTCTCAGTTCTGCCCTAAGTTAACAGCAAAACTCCAACCATCTAATGCAATGATCACGTTAGAATCTTTCAGCTCTCATAGAGCAGCAGTGAAGAGCTAGAGTTGTTTCGTATTTCCTGTTTACAGACGTATTAATATTCTGGTTTATGGCCATAGCCTGGCACAGTATCAACGTTGACTTAGAAAACTGGAGTTTGTAATTCCTCATCATGTCCTCAGGCCATTTGAGCTAGACCTTGACATCTTGCTCTCCATAAAATGGTGAGGAAAGAAATTAGTTTTAACATGAAATTGATTTCCTGAAATTCCATGAGGCTGCTTCTGCTCATGATACTTTGCTAACAAGTTAATGATCCCATTTATTTCTTGATCAATACACAGCAAGGGACCCCAGTGACTTGCCTTTCAGGCCTTAGAAACATCTATAATTTTAGCTTGGAGGGCTCCTTAGAAAATAGGATCATGCAGTCATTTTTATTCTCTTATGCTGAAGAGCAGAAACTTACAGTTACAGAGGGGTTACCTGTCAATGCTGTATTTGGACACTCAAAGATTGAACAGTTCAATGTATTTTTGCTGCGTCATGTTTGGAGAACAGATGTTACTTGCTTTACTTCCTGAGTAGAAATGTGGTATTTTTGATTATTTTTTTTATTAAAAGTAGGGAAAGTGAGTTTACTTTGAGCTAAGGGATTTCAGTTGTGATTCGTCTGTGCAATCTAAGAATGCTGCTAGGTGAAAGAAAGGTACAAGAGCTGAGATCTTCCCCCTTGTCTATTGTAATGAAATTTGAGATTGGATGGTTTGTTTGATAGTAGCCTTGTCCGAATGCACTGGGAAGAGTGCAGCCAGTAGGAAGATATAATCTGCTGTTGCAACTTGCCGCTGTACAAAGTACTGTGTGTGCGTTTCATGACCACTGTTAAAATACCCTAGTTATTCTGTAACAGTAGATGTCACATGTGAGTCCTGGGAATTGGTTTTGGTTTCATTTATTGCCTTTTATTAATCCTTAAGCATTGTGGGAGTATCCATAAAAGTTTTAAAGTTTCATCCTTTCTTATTCTTGTCTACTTTGCAAGCACTCAGGACTGCAGGCAGACCCAGCCATCTGCAGCTCCCTTATATATAGCTTCAGTAAGTGAATTAAAGTGGTTGCTGAATTCACTCCTTAGTCTCCATAGGAACAGTCACTCTGTAAATGTAACACTAATAGGCTTTTCTCTGTAAGGCCAATTTAAAAAGCACTTACTGTCATGAGCAGTCCTTTTTTTTCTTGGGCCCCCACAGTAGGAGCACTTAAGGCTTATGGCTGACTTTAAGCAATGAATGGGCTCTATTGACTTCATGCACTGAAGTTCTTCACTGGATCAAGTTTATTTCAGAAGACTTCTTAGATAAGAAAAGGTTTACAGAATCAGATACACAGACAGGAGACAGACTGGCATGAGTGTGTTTCATTATGGCCTAGTTAATGTATTTAGTAACCAGGGACTTTTTTTATGACCTAATGAAGATACCAGGGAAAAAGCTTATAAAAGAATGAAAATGGCATAGAGGGAAAACAGAATAGTAGATGCAGAGGGGATTAAAAAAAAAAGAAAATACAGGGATGAGTAAGAAGAATTTTGTAATTTTGAGTCTGGTGTATTGATTCTGTCTAAAAGTAAATAAAAATACAGAATTAGAATATGGAATTTAAAAAGCACAGCTTCTGTTTATAACCTGGGCAAAAAAGTTATGTAGTGCAGGCCATTAGTTGTCTCTGGTTTATGAGCACCTGACTCCTGCCTCTGTCTGATCTAGCTGGGGTAAAGAGGCTTTGTCTGCACAGATGCAAACTCTCCATACCCTTTCCTGACACTCAGGTTTTGCCTGTCCATTTTGATGAATTTTTCCCCTGACTGCTACTGCTACAAATATGCTGAAATATGCTACAAAAATGCTGAAATATGCCACAGAACAGGATATGTCAGCCTATTGTGCTAGCTGCAGCAGGTTTCAGAAACAGCTCTTTGAGCTACCACTCCCTCAGTGATGTGGTAAGAGAGGGGTGAATTCTGTTCCAACCTCCCCCAGTTTGGTGCTTTGAAGGGAAAAAGTAATTTTGTAATCCTTGCTAATGCATGCAGGTGGTCTGCATATCTTCTCTGTGCAGGACTATGCGGGTGTGTGGGACTTGATCTCCCTGGCTCTGAGTGAGCTGAAGCAAATAAAGTTGGGCAGTTGTTACCCGGTAGGGACATCCCCTTTGGAAAAAGGACATGACATGGATGATAGCCACCTACATATACTTGCTAGGAATTGAGGTTTTTAAAATACTCTGTATTTTGAAGGTAATAAATAAGTGCATACATCAAGAAATGATCTTTGTTGTTCACCCCCCCCCCCCCCCCCCCCCCCCCCCCCCCCCCAGGATTTCTTACTAAGTTAGAGGGAAGGAGGGGAAAAAAATTAATTAATTTCAGCTGTGTTTTGACTGGTGTGATAAATTCCATAATCCTGGACAACTGTTTGAGCACTAGCATGGTATTAGGAGTTGAAGCATCAGCAGGAAATTGAAGTTATTGTGTCTTACCATTGTAATGCAGTGCCATGATAATTTCTCATACATCTTCTTCAGATTGAGGATGGCAAGGAGAAGTATTTTTAAGATACAGTATTTGAAGGGGGCGTATAGGGATGCTGGGGCGGACTCTTCATTAGGGACTGTAGGGGTAGGAGAAAGGGTAACAGGTTAAAACTTAAACTGGGGAAGTTTAGATTGGCTATAAGGAAGAAGTTCTTTACTGTAAGGGTGGTGAGGCACTGGAATGAGTTGCCCAGGGAAGTTGTGTATGCTCCATCGCTGGCAGCGTTTAAGGTCAGGTTGGACGAAGCCTTGGGTGACATGGTTTAGTGTGAGGTGTCCCTGCCTATAGCAGGGGGCCTGGAACAAGATGATCTTAAGGTCCTTTCCAACCCTAACTATTCTATGATTCTACGATTCTGCATTAGTGCTGCAGGGGGAGATGGCCTCTACAGAGTCCTTGAGACCCTGGTCTTGTCGGTAGAAAACTCAAGTGATGGGCAGGGGGAAATCTCAATGTGCACCAGCAGGTCTGTGCAGTCATTGTGTGAGGACAAGCTGCCTTCAGGACATGTGTGAATTGCAGCCACTCCTTGGGTGGGCCATAACTGACCACTGTGGGCATCCCGAGAACATGTGAAGTGCGCTGAAGAGGCCACATGCCCTGCAGTTTGCAGACAGCCAAGAAATACCATGTGTCTTTTATAAACCATTTGCAATTGGACTGCTTGCTGCTCACCTGCGTTAGTTTCAAAGGTTTTGGGAAGACTCGCAACTAGAGTCCTGCTATTATGTTGTGACAGATAGTAGAGGATGGAAAGCCTGTTTCACAAACTGACTTGTCTTACCAACTGCATTAAAATAAGTGTTGTTATGAAAAAAGATAATAATTCACAAACTGTACATAAATTGTTTGTACCACAAGCTATGTCAAACTGCCATCGTCGTTTTGGTACAGGCAATTTTGTGTTTTCTACAAGCACACTTTCCAGTTAGACATTGATTTTAAGCAACCAATCTATTATAACATTACAGTTACCTCTCAGAAATAGATTTTCTGTATGTGTAGCATGGATTATTAAATTACTTCAGTGAATTATTTGTAGTTTTCATTTTTTTATCTGTATTTCAGTTTGAATTTGCACTTGTAGAACAGTGTGTTCTACAAAACAAACTTTGCTCAATCAGATAATACATGTTCATTACCTTTTATCATTCTATTTCTGTGTTCCAATTAAGTATCTGAATACCTAATGCAGTGGATATAAATTTTTCATGATTGCTATATTTCATTTCATAAATGAAAAATATTGAAATCATTTCAGTTTATATACCTCAGAAGACACAGAGGTATATTGAAAATCCTAATGTGCCTTTTCACTATTCTGTATGCTTTTAAATGTGAAGAACCTGATTGTTCCTTTTTGGGTTTTTCTTTTCTGCCTATATACTGGAGAGAAGATGTGCCTGTTTCTGCTTGAGGGGTGTCATTTAATTTAACATTTAATGAGAATTTTATGTTGCTTTCTGCAAAGGGACAGTCCAGACTTTCAGCTGTTTACCTGCAAGAATATCATAAACTAAATACTCTTGCTTATGTTAGAATAAGCTAGAACCATGCCATGAGTATTTCTGTGCTTTCACATCACTGTTTCCAACCTGTCCACTTTCCTAGACACTTATTCAGAAACAGGGCCAAAGTATGC
The DNA here is from genome assembly GCF_012275295.1 of Melopsittacus undulatus. Lineage (NCBI taxonomy): Eukaryota > Metazoa > Chordata > Aves > Psittaciformes > Psittaculidae > Melopsittacus > Melopsittacus undulatus. Next base: position 147,523,438 of record NC_047527.1, read on the forward strand.
AATATACAAGATTAGTGGCTGAGAAAAATAGAAAAAATTGGCTTGTTGAGCTAGGGGAAAAAATGTTTTGTAGGAAGACCTGGTAAAATAAGCTGTGAATTCCTGTGTTAAGTAGGCATAAGTTATAATAATAAGTGGCAGTAAAGGAACTGTAATTTAGCTCTTTCTAATTATAAGGGTAATTTGACGTTTTAGTATACTCCTTAACATGATCATACAACCTTGATGGTTGTGGTACTGTTGGTTCTCAGTTGCTGCAGAGAATTGGATGTCTCAGACTCTCTTCCAGTGCTTTGTATATGGCGGTTCCTACAGTTGCTTACTTCAGAATTTAGCGGAGGAAGCCAAACCTGAAATTCTTTCTCTGCTCCTGCAGCTAATTAATTTATTCTTCACATGCTTTTTCTGTCTGGGGCCCTACGATCTGCTTCAGCCACTTCCTGAAGACAGCTCCTTAAAGCTGTAGTATCTGCTTTTGAGTTCTAGAAAACATCTAGAAAATCCTCCTCTGTAATGATGCTGAAATGTGGAGTGTTTTGGGGTGTAGTCTTTAGGCATATCTGCGACAGAGTTCAAGGCACCCATACCAGCAGTTTGCAACTATCAGTATCCAGTAGATTGATCCCTACAGTGTAATGTACACTTATATTTAAAAACAGGCTTTGAAGAATTAATCCAAAACAGACAAAGTGAGTTATGAAGACATTTAAAATCTGGAAGAATCAAGACCTTGTGCTTGCTGTTTTTCTCATTTCTAGATCATTCACTGGGAAAAGATTTTTGATTTCTGGCTGCTGAGTATTCCTAAGTAAAAATACTATTATTTTTCTGTGATATGGTGGAGTCCAGGTATTTTCATTAAATTCTGGTAGATATGAAGGGGAGATAATTTTGGACAGGGAGAGTGGGTTTTTTAATGTCAAAATTGGTTTTGTGGAAAGGAAAAGGTGGGGGGGAGACTATTAGGCTGAGAAAACAGCCTACTGTGATTGTATGTGGGACCAAATGATAACAATCTTAAAACTCCCACTCATAGTATACACTCATAGGGGAGTTTCCCCTGTTTCTTTCTACTTTTTAGACTTAATCCTAGGTTATGTTACTGAAGTAATTTTATCCTGTTTTTCATGTTACTTATGAACATGTATAGTGGCTCATCACAATGTAATTCTGCATGATTCTGGGGCTGTCTTGACCAACTGGCAATTGAAATAAAGGGGGTGAGGGGGGGAAGCATAACCTGAAATCAGTTGCCAGGGAATGTTGTGTTCACCTTCCCTTGGAAAGGAAGAAAGCAGCACAGATGTGACAAGGATGTGAGTAAAGTTCATTTCCTTTTATATCTCAGTTGTTCGTGTACTCTTTCAGGAAGCAGAAGGGTTCACTGCCACTGTCTGTGAACACCTTGGCTCAAGCCTACTCACTACTTTTAAGTTTCCAAGCTGCCAGCCTTTAGTGGTCTGAGATGAACCTCTTTTGATTACTAATGCTGGGCAGCCCTTCTCTCTTGAACAAAATCCTTCCATAGCCTGCTAGACAGGCAGGAGAGGGCATGAGTGACAGTCTAGCCTGAAGGGCAGAGTGGTAGCCCAGCAGGCTTCCCTGGTGTTCCTAACATCTATCGTATGCAGCAATCAGACCATGCACTAACCATCTGTTCCTGTGAACATTCAGCTACGATGGAAGCTGAAAATTTCTCTTTGTCACTTAGAGCATCATGTACTCCAGAATATATTTTGGCTGATAGTTGATGTGCCATCTTGGAGTAGCTGCAGATCAACTCAGGAGACAACTGAACTGCAGTTTCCCAATTTCTGGGGGAGTGTTAATGTACTGAGTACTGAGTTATGGCATAAAAGCACAGCACAGTGGGATCCTCCAGCTCCTTGTCCCATTCTTTCCTACTAGTGTTTAAATCTATCAGTAGAATGATGTTTTGTAAAGCATTTACTTCCCTGTGATATTTTTTGTCTGGAGTAACATGTCAATGGAGAGACTTCTCAATATGTGTTAGGATGTTGCTTGCTTGTAGCATCCGATTTGCCTAAGCACATACATAGATGAATGTGAGTGAAGTTTATAGGTTTGTATGTGACAGAGTCTACTTAATGATTTTTTAAATGTATTTCACAGTTGTTGGGGTTTTCTTAGGTTTCATTAAATGATTGTTCTCATTAGAGAGCTCAGCCAGAGAGATGGTTTTGCTTCCAGCCAAACCCTTTATTACTGCATTTTACAGTTCCAGAAAGATTTCAAAGTACTCACAACTCTATCTCCTGGCATTTACCTAAATTGTTGCTAATTCATGTTCATTTCTCTGCCATTATGTCAGCCACCTACAGAATGAGCATATTTTACAATTTTAAGTTTTAAAAACCCCCACTTTTTGTATTTTTTAAATTGTTATTAAATCACTTCATTTTGCCATCATTATTTGAGCCACTTGCATTTGAAAAGTAGTGGAATGCATTTCCTTTAGGTTTAGGGTATAATCAAGATTTTGAATGATGCTTTTGGGGAAGTCATCTTGCTTTCTTTTTTATCCTTTTGCTTATTAAGATATTTCACTTCAAAAATGAGTGTTAAAATCCGTGCAGTTTGACATCTGAATGTATAGCAAAGAACACGTCATTAGGAAAATGGCCTTTAAGCTCTCCAGAGGAAAAGACCAGGTAAAAGAAGAGTTATTCCTTTTTCTGTCCTTGTACCCTGCACTTTGACAGTTTTGAACTTCATTTTCCCTGTTTAAAAGCAGACATTTGATTATGTGATAAATAATCCTGTAACACTCTCTAAAATCTTAGTGAACCCAAAAGCACTGTAGGAGCACAATGTGAGCAAATAGAGAAGCACAGATGCACTACTCTCTTTCATAGTTTCGGGGAATTAGTCTGTACTGGAGTTTCCTCAGCTTTATTCCCATCTTCAGTAGTTTCCTGCTGTAAAATCTGAAAATACAAACATTTACATCTCCAGTGCCCATATTTTCCTCCTTGTAAAGCAGGGATGATAAATATTCCTGCCATCAGGAAACCCTGTACATTGAAAGTCTTCAAAACCCAAGTTATGTAGGAAGACGTGTTGAAACCATACTGGGTGTTAAAAAAAACTTTCTCTTGTGTCAAACAATAGAGAAATGTGTAAAACCACAACACAAATTCATGGCTTGATACATATTTTGGAGATATTTTCCCTTAACTCACTTGATCATCCTTTCTTCCTCACAGAACAGAGAGGCAGGTACAAGAATCAATCAGTAACTATGTCACAATGAAGTATATTTGCCTGCATTCTTCTACTGCTCAAACATTTTTCTTCACCTTTTCTTGTTCACAAAATGCAGACAAGTTTAATAATAATAATAGTAGTAGTAATAGTGATGAATGATGATTAATGCTGTAAGGGTCAGGTTATTGCTTTCATAGCAAAGTTTGAGTAGCAGGGATACCTTTTGAGAAGATGTCTTCTATGTAGGTCAGGAGTATTGCTGCTTCCTGTAGCATTCACCTTCTTGTAGGATGTAGTACAGAGAGATATGAACAGAAATCTATCAATGTATTGTCATATGTCTAGGTCCCTTCTTTAAGAAATACTGCCAGATTGAAATAGAAGAGGAAGTGGAAGATGGAAGCTCAGTTATCCACGTATCCTGATTCTACTGTCTGTAATTTGTCATCTTTTTACTTTAATAGGCTTATGAAGACCACTTCTTTGTCAGGAAGCCCTAACAGCACACCCCAAATATTAGAAAACCTCATAAAGTCTCCCTGCTCTTATCAGTGATTGACTGTGGGTTTTGGACAATCTAGTAGTAGATGGTTTTGCTGTTTATGCTTGGTTTCTGACACTACTGAGAATGGTGATTCAGGAAGATTGCTTTGAATGCTGTTACAAAGATGACCACTGCAATTTTTCTCAAGGAACAAAAAAGGCCTGAAGGTCTGCAGGAGGTGATCTGCTGACCTGTACAGTTCTGTGTCTCTGTGAAACACTTTTCCAGGTACATCCAGCAGATGTAACTGATGATGTTTCTGAACAAAGGACAATATAGCAGTAAGGTTCTTTATTTCTCTTTTCCCTACACAGTTTCATCAAGGCTTGGCTGTAAGCAGAACATCCTTATATTAAAGTATGTTTAGTTTTATGAAACTGATACTTAGCAAGGAGTATTAAGGGTAATGGGGGAAAGCTAAAGAAATAGACACAAGCATTATTAACTTTAATGCTGTGTTTGTATGACAGTATTCTGAAGAAATGTGCTAAAAATCTAAATAAGCAGTGATAGATGGCTGCTCCTTTCAGCAGCAGTTATAACCATTGCTTGCAAACTGGCTTTGCAAGTTTTATTGGGAAGGGTTCTTTATTTTATTTCCTGAATTTGAGGTGTAACTAGCTATACTAACTGTAATGTGCTGCTGTGCTCTTAATGATGGTGCTTTCTATTTAAAAATCAGTGTAAAAGGGAAAGATTTTTTTTTTTGGGGGGGATTTGCAATATTATTTCCAAGCTAAACTGATGGTATCTGATAACATGTATCTTATATATGCCATGCAGTGCAGTGGTAAGCCAGAGGGCTAGGGGTTTCTTTCCCATTTTTCGCTGTTAGAGAAAGGAGATGTTATACTGAGAGTACAGGGGATTTAGCTAGTGGGGAGGATGACGAGGGACCTCTCACATACAGCATCCTTGTGATAGGAGGGCACAGGGAATATACTGTGGCATGGGCTGTGGGATGGAGGCAGCTGGCTGGGGAGTTGGAGAGCTGCTCAACCCTCCTGGTTTCAGTCTTTGCACAAGAACTCCTGCAGCAATAGAAATGCTTCCCAATTGCTCTGCCTTGAAATTTGGCAGTTAGAAGTTTATGTTTAAAATCCTAGCCTTCTGCAGCCACTGAGCATCACCCAGCCAGCCAGTCTTCCAAGATTTCATTTGATAGGCACTGAGGAAAATACTACTGCTTAAGGTTTTTAAGAAGAAAACCTGTACTGTGTTTTGAGGGATTCCACTGGGCATTCTCAACTCTGGCTCAGTGAAAACAGAGTGCCTTATAATAGCCCAAGTATAAATGGCTTGTCAGAGCTTCTCAAATGTAATGTTAATTTATGCCAAGTGTATTGGTCAGTTCACGAAGGAAATCTCACAGAAATATTTAGTAAGAAGTTGTCCTGAAGTTGGATGGGTTTTGTCCAAAGTATACAGTCTTCAGTATATCACAAGAAGGTCTATGTGGAAGTGTCTGTCTGTACCAAATTACTTTCACAAAACAGCTCCCAGTCGGTGTAACAAAGTTTGATTTTTGGCTGCTAGCTCAATGGTATGAAATGTAACCAGCAAGTATGGTATCCTGTAGATCCTGAATTTACAGGATAGAATACTCTCGATGTCCGATGGTTTCAGGTTTGAAGTCAGTATCTTGTCAAATAATAGATCTTATCAGGTTGAGCCTGAGGAGATGGATGCTAATCTGTAAAAGAACCTGTATTATATGGAAGATTCCCTAGACTTGGAGTAGTACTTATTACCTTCAGGAAAGAATTCCCCATTCTTCATTTACTGTTTATAGAAATTCTAAAATCAGGTTATTTAAGCTCTTCAGGAAAAGTAAATTAAAGAAAAAAAAAGTCAGAATGTGAAAAAATTAACATTCTGGAGAAGCTGTGTGCCCTTCATATGTGCTTCCTTAATTCAGAATATACAGATGAGAATATCTTTGATCAATTTGTTCATTTGCAATTACTACAAGTATCAGAGGTGCAATTTGTTGCGTTTGTTGCTCAAATGCTGGTAATTTAGATAGTTTTGGCTGCAAAAGAACAGGGAAGAGTCTCTCTTTTCTCCCATACTGTGTCAGCAAAGTCTGTGTTGTAGGAAGAGAAGTATTAATTGAAAATATCCAGCCTGAATGGTGGAATTGGTATAGCGAATAGCTGGATAACCAGTGCAGAACAATGCACCTTTAACACTTCTGCAAATGCAGTAAGAATCCCTGCAGACAGCTGATGATTAATACAGTATTTAATTTGTTTCTCTTTACTGCTTCTGTAAACATGTATTGATTAAAGTAGCAAATGCTACTGGATTGGATGTCTTCAGAGATGGTCTCTTATTCTGGATGTGATACAGGCAAAGCAAATGACTGCAAGCAAATGAGCAGTGAGTTCTTTTACATTGAAATATTCCCTTTGACAATGGAGGAGCCGCCACAAACTTTTTAGTTATCACAGATCCGTACTATCTGTTGATATTTTCTTTACATTTTTCTGCTGTTGTCTGTAATGTGGAATGAGTATGCTTTGGCATCATGTTAGTGAGTGCTGTGTTTAATATTAATTTCTTCATTGTGATGTGTGCATGTAAATGGTATTTTTGAAACACCTTGAAATACAAACTCCAAGCAACTGTCCTGGGTTTTCACAGATTTTAGCATAATCTCCAGTGTGGTCCATGAGCCCATTCATCATAACAGTCCCATATGGTAATAATTCTGCTTTGGCCTGGGCTACTGTATTTCACATTCTGAATTCTGAGTGAATGCAAATGGCAGTACAGGATATAGCCAGAGATATTTCTTGGGCTGCATTCCAGCTGTTATTCTTTTACCAAGAGCCTGTTGCCAGATTATTTATTTTCTAGCACTACTGTTTCAGAGAGATTTAAGGCAAAAAAATAGCTTAATATATTTCCTGTTGTTTAGAAGTCAGTGGTACTGAGATTTTGGTACATGCTGCAGTAAGTTCTGGTAGGCATGGATGAAATGTAATTCAGGCGAGTGGCTGGAAAAGCAGAAGTGTATCCAGTTAGGTGATGTGGCTTCTCTTTGTTCTGGGAGTGTTGTGCATGAAGCAGCTCCAGCCTGACCCTTAAATGCTGTTTGCATTAAAATTTCACAGGAATGCTTTGTGCCAAATGGGGACAGAAATATGACTAAGTGAGAAAGCGCAACTGGTGCTGATAGGGAACATGTTGAAACATCTGCAGCTGTGCATTAAACCCTCAAGTGTCAGCAGGAAGCCTCTATGGTTGTTGTGGGTTAAATCTGACAGAAGAGTGTAGCTCCTCTCAGGGATGGTTTTATATGTTTCCAGCCCCAAGCAAACAGGCAGGAATGTGTGTGTTGTTTCCCTATTAATTGGGTTTCTATGCACAGCACACAAAATTCACCTTGAGAATGAGGAAAAAGTCAAGATTCTTTTAAAAAATAGGATTTCTTGGAGTCATCTTCTCATTGTCTTTTGTGTAATTGGATGGTGCTTTGAAAAGAGCTTGGGAAATAATGAGAATCTGATTCATCCATGGATAATTTTAGCCAGAATGCTAAATCAGAGTTTCTGTCAAAAATATGCAAAGAGCAGCTATGTAGAAAGGTGCTAGAAAGCAACTCCTTGCTTGAAGTTGTTATCTTCAGAAGTACTGGGGACATGACATCTTCAAAACCTCGTATATTTTATTTCTAAAGGGTGTCTCATTTTTTTTAGACAGCAGCTGTTACTGTGAATATCTGCAACTTGATGTGAAGCCATGGTAAATATAAATTGTTCCAATATTGTCTATATGGCACACAACTGTGCTACTGAAAACTTAGTGACAGACTAAATGTGTTATAATCATCAATAGTATTAATTTTAATTTCCTTAAGAGTTTTTTCAAAACCTCTTCAATTAGAAAATATTGTGGGTTGGGGTGTGGTGGGAGAGCAGAACCACATAACCACACACACTAAACCAGAGTTTGCAAATGTGAACACAGTATTTAGTTCTTGTTATACAATTTGATTTTCAAGTGGTGAATGGAAATATCACCTACTTAAACCTTAAGGTTTAGTGAGGCACCTTCATTTGGGATGGGAAAAGTCTGTATACGAAGCCTAGGTGTCTTGGTAGCATTTCCAGACAGTGGTAGATTCAGCCAGCTTTTCTTCTTGTCTTCATTAGTTGGTTCCGTATGCCTTAATAACTCAAAATGATGTAATCACCTAACATGTATAATGTGAACTTTATCAGTCATAAAGGAGTATGTAATTCCTGCTACTTTGCCTGTCAAAAGATGAAGAGATTGTAGTGGAGCTAGGAGGGGGGAGTAAGAAAGGCTTTCACCTTCACATCTTTCAAATGAAGACTTTCATAGGGTGCCCGAGCAAGCACTGAGTGGAGCAGCTGTGCTCCGTGCATGTCCTTGTGCATAATGTACACCTTATCCATACAGTGATAACAGAAGTGATGCCACTTGTGTCACAAAATATAGATGAAAATTAAAACTATTTTCTATTCATACCAGTAGGCATTTCACAGGGTCATTCAGCTTCAGCTAGAGTTGGTGGTCCAGATGCCACCATTCCTTTGTGGATTTTTCCTTCTCAGCAGGCAGACCCTGTGACTGTCTCAGCAGTTTAATGCATGTTTTGGTTTTGGTTTGGTGTTGTTTTAATGAAGCCTTCTGATTATAGTCATGACGGGCTTTTACACTCTCAGCTTTTTTAAATACTGTGGATTTTTAAATGTAAATGTTTAAGTTGGGAAAAATAGGTGCTGCAAAGTTGAGTTATACGTGTATTATAGGCCTTTTTCATCTTTTCTAGTGCTATCCTGTTAGCTTTCTCACAAATTCCCATTTGAACTGAGTGAGATAAAAGTAACAGCTTTTGTCTGGGCAGTAAAACTGCAAATTTGTATGATAGTTACACCTGAGCTTTTCTGTTGCAAAAGAGGAAAAAGCAGTAATTTCAGTGCATGTAGAGGGAATAAGCTAGGTGTCCTTTGAAGAGTGACAGGCCTTTGTTTGCATTAGCAGGAGGATCAGGATGATGTTCTTGAACACAAATGTCATGAGACCAGTTACTGCTGCCCTTTGACTTGGTGACAAATATGCTGCTTGTTTCTGGTGGAAATTTGGGGCTGTAGAAGTTGGTTGTAGTGTGTGACAGTATAGTAAAGTTAATTCAGCTATTGCTAAGTGAGCTGTCTGGAATGCTGAGAGCAGGATAAGTTAAACTGAACTGAACTAGAGCTAGATAGAGAAGCGCTGTTTCACACCTCATTTCTCTGTGCAGTACAGTGCACGGATTCCCCAAGTCACCTCTTGCCTTTATCTTCTCTTCTCTTGACCCCAGATGTAGTGATCTAATGCTCTAACCTGTCTGGCTTAAAGCCTACAATAGCTTCACTGTCCAAAATGAAACTTTTTGCATGGCAGGTAACAACCACTCCTCTATTTGCACCCATATAAAATATATTCAAAGGCTCTCAGCTGTCTGCACAGAAGGAAACATAAGTAACTTTTAATCTTGGCTACCTCAGCTACCCAGCGCCCTGAGGCAGGCAAAAGCAGGGCAGGATTTTGACTTGTTCATTTCTGTACATAGTCAGGAATAGTACTGAAATCTTAGGCCAGTGTTCACATCAATGAATACATTTACAAACAATTTTCACTGGTTTGTTTCACAAGTTGAAGGTTTTGATACAGCCTTTATAAGATAATATAAAGACTGATTATATCAATGTCATTTTTGATCAGCGTGTCATTAGAGTATCTGCTTTAAATATGCAGGGTGTCTATGGCAGCTCTTTGCAGGCTACTGCCAGACTGTCTGAGACTCATTGTCACTGGGCATTACGGAAGTGATGAGCTCAGTCAAAACGTGCAATACAAGTGGTTATCTCAATTTTCTGGTTCAGCAAATAACATTGCTCTGGAGGTTTTGTGGTGGCGGTTTACTATAATACAATGTAAAACGTAATGGTGTGGAGAATATTGGTGAGCAGCTAAAGGCCATGCTCAAGGAGCTGCTTGAGCTAATTCAGGAGTAGTATTCTGAGGTTGTAGTAACATCCGTTAGGCATCCAGTGCTAAATATAAATGCCATTATTCAGTCTGAATTAGGGACGTTGAGCAATAGCATGCAAAGTCTAAAGTGTTATGTATCTCTGGTAGTCGTGAACAGTTCCTTCTCTTTGGCCGAATAGATAATGTTTCAAAGGTTTTGAGATTTTAGCACTCTTGGTGACTTTAATGGATATGAGACTGATAAAGCTTCAGTATTTTGAGATGAAGTAGAAAGATGCTTGCAAGAGGGAAGTGTATTTTGAGACACACCTCTGTTTTCTGAGGCTTTCTGGTGCTAGATAGTGTAGAAAAACATAACTAGAAGAACTTTCTTGCTAGATGTCTCAGCTACATATTAGAAAGTAATAAGCATATAGATATGAAATTAAAAACCAAAAGCCTCACACAATGCCTAGTGTTGAGAAATGCGAATGGCAAAACAGTGAAACAGTAATGCTGTGCATCTTGGGTATTTCTCTAAGAGCTCTTTACAAATTACTATGTTCTGAGGTGCTTTTCACCTCAGCTGAGCAAAAGGTAAGGGTTTTTTGAAGCCTCTTTGACACTGATATTGGAAGTACCTACCTGCATGCTTAACACTTAACGTTGCTTTTGTTGCTGTTATGTCCAGACAATCCATGCCTAATTCTACAGTTTACATGAAGCTTTCTTATTGCTTCCTCTTATTCCCAAGGCTCTGTCCCTTTCTAACTACTGTTTCCCCTCCATTTTCTCTCTCCCTTTTTATTCCTCTCCTGGTTCCCCAGGGAGATGATGTTCATGTTAGTTAAATCATTCATAGAAATAGCTAAGAATTGAAGGTAGCCAGTCTGGGAGCCTAACACAGTAGGTTAAACCACTGGGTTGCTTTCAGCTTTCATGTTGCCACGCCACTGCTATCTGCCAGTTTAGTGCTCACAGCTTGGATGTTCCCATGTTACTATCAGATGGCAAGAGAGATGCTCTGAATGATGAAATGTAGGACCGTAGACAAACCCATGGTTTTTTTTTTTGAATGGGTGAACAATATGAATTATTAAACAGCAAGCAAACAAGGATGTCTCCAGTAACTCTGCTTTTACTGAAATGGAAGTGATTTTTAGTTTTAATAATAGAAGCCAATTTGAAGTGTTGATACTGACTTGAGCTTACAGTCTGCAGACAAGCAATCAAAAGTAATTTTGCACAGCACAGTTGTATTTTTTGTTGTTTGGCCGGGAAATCCAGTGAATTCATTTATATTCATCAGAAGGATTTTTTTGCTATGCAGTCTGTTATCATGAACCTCAAAGTCCAAATTACCCTTTATGATGTCTTCATAAATATGACAAAGAAAAAAGCATACTATCCTCATTGTTTCTTTTTATTGCTGAAGATGCCAATTCCAGTGATGGGAAAAAGAATTAGATTGTGTACTGAATGGAAGAGATGATGAAGGCTAGATAAAGCATCTTAAGATTTAAATGGCTCTCCCCAAAATTGAGCAACCCATTAAAAATAAGAGTTTTTAGATCAAATTAATTGTTATCTTCCTTTATCTCCCACTTTCTTCAAATACTCTTAAACAAAAAAATCAGATCTCTCATTCCCCCCTGTATTCCTTCTTCCTTGGTAGCCCATCCACCGCTCTAATGAAGACTACAGGACCTGAGGCCCTCAACACAAGAAAAACATGGACCTGTTGGAGTGGGTCCAGAGGAGAGCCACAAAAATGGTCTGACAGCTGAAACACCTACCCTGTGAAGAAAGACTGAGAGTTAGGGTGGTTCTGCCTGTAGGAGAGAAGACTCAGGGGAGACCTTAGAGCAGGCAGTATTTGATGGGGACTTACAAAAAGATGGTGAGAGAGTTTTCACCAGGGCCTGTAGTGACAGGACAAGGGGCAACTTTTTAACTGGAAGAGGAAAGAATTAGATTTGATATAAGGAAGAAATTCTTCCCTGTGAGGGTGGTGAGGCACTGGCATAGGTTGCCCAGAGAAGCTGTGGCTGCCTCATCTCTGGGAGTGTTCAAAACCAGACTAGATGGGGCTTGGAACAACCTGGTTTAGTGGAAGGTGTCCCTGCCTGTGGCAGGGGGTTGGCACTCAGCATCTTTAAAGGTCCTTTCCAATTAAGCAGGGATGGTGCATCAAAGTATTTGGATAAATTACATTATCTACTTTAGGTGGATTGCAGATAAGCCTTCAAGAATAGGAGGCTTGGACTGTTCCCTTGGTGGAGGGACAGTGACTTCTTCTGGTGCAGAAATAACTTCCTCAAGCCTCCTTGAAGTATTCCTCTGAAATAAATGTCACCAATCTTTTCTAAACATTTTAAGAGATTGTATCTTCGTCTTGTGTTCACCTTACCTTTGCCATTTTCACTGCACAGGATTGTATGAGCTCTGTCTTCTCAGTTGCCAGCTTTCTCCCTCAGACAGGTGTTACAGTAGGCCAGGTTTAATCTAGTTCTGTATGTTCCAAGAAGCTGCTAAAGATAATGAATCTTCTCTCACATCAGCGTAAGCAGAGAATAAACATGTTGAAATCAATCAAGCCTAAAAGTGGTAAGAGAGCAAAAACAGGTCTAAGAATGGAAAAGCAGTCATCTCTGCCCAGAATCTTTTACTAGTCTTTGAAGAAAATGAGTCTGTTTTGAGGCATTACCAGTAATACCTACCTTCAGCAGAAAGGATGGGGCAGATGAAACTGATGCAATGGCTTTATTTTGTACTTGATTGTATTGTGAGTGTTGTGACACAAGGGTTTTTTTGCCTTGTGTTCCATGTCTTCAGCTGGAAAAGTGTTGCTGTTTACAAGATCATGTTTATATGCATCTCCTTGCAAGTGTAGATGAAAGACTAATTGTCAGCAGCTCTGACAAAATCATTCCATCTTCTGTTCTGTTGGTAAAGTGCTAATGAAACAAATTGTATAAATGACTTCTGAGGTTCTTAAGGAGCCTTAAATACGAGAAGTAAGAAAGAGAAAATTTATTTGAAGTTAGAAAAAGCAAGATAAAGGCGAAGATGAAGGGAACAGGTTAAAAAAGAAAAATTACGATTGGAACATCGTTTTTCTAAGTATAAAAATAGTAAAAGAAAAAAATGGTTGCATGTTGTTATTTGCCAAATCCTCATTCCAAGCTAATTTGGAAGGGGAAAAAAGAAAGGGAAGCTGTAAGCCCCAGTGTACTCCATTGCATTTGGCAGCTACTCCAAAACCCAGGTAACATGAAAGAATGTACACCAGTGGATTCAGTACCAGCTGTAAACAGCATTCTGTTGCCAGTGACTCAGGGTTTATTTACCTCTAGCTTATCCCTGAAAGTAGTTTCTGTGGATTGAAGAAGCAAATTTCTTGAAGCCAGAATTCATGAGAAAACTGTGCATGAAGGGAGGTTATGGATCAATAACCCCTAAGCGATGCCTGAAAAAAGTGAAGGCTCAGACGTGTTTGGACACCACAAGGATGATAAAAGCAAACAGCTGTTTTGGCATCAGGTTTTCCAGTGGGCTCCTCTAGGTAGAATCCCAAATCACATGGAGAGAGATAAGACAGAAGAATGTTTCTCCCATCTTTTCTTTACTCACCTTGTGTCTTCAGCATAATTGCTGTTGAACAGAAACTCCTTGATTCTGTAGCATAAATAGGTGTCAGGAACTATTCTTAATACAAAAGGGAATCACGGGACACTTCTTCCGGATTACAGCATAGGTGCAGGCTCACTGTCCCAGTACACTTCCCAGCCACTTGTTCTGTGCATATACCCGAAGTCTGACCCCCCCTGTTGCCATATGCTTGGGTGGAATGAAGATGAATAGTGGAGGTAGTTCAGCTGCCTAAGGAACACATCTCTATTATTCCGGCTTCTTCTTGACTACCATCCAGAAATTAGACCTTCTCCAAGCAGCATCTCAGGGAATGAACAGATTGTTGAATTTTGATGTACTCTTGTGAGCATTTGGCAAGATCCATCCAACACGAAAGAGGATCACTTTGTGTAAATATCAGATCTGCACAACTGCAGCTCAGGCTTCTCAGGGTAGGCTTGCTTTTTATGATCTGATGGACTCAGATGATTCATTTTTAGAATATTTTAAATGGTTCTAAGATACAGTTTCACAAGTTAATGAGGAAAAGCAGCACACTACTTTGGGACAGCACTGAGATTTCCTGTGTTTACATCATTTTACATCATTCCTACTCTTGTGAATGGAAACAGGCATTTTGTTTTTGCAGATATGCTCACATGAAGAAGAAATTTCCCATTTATGTGTTAGTCCTATCAGATAACGGTGCATTATTACTGATAGTTGGCAGAGCGGCTGTGGAAGCCCCAAAGAAGTTAAATGATTCACTTACTCAAAAAGCACACTACCAGGCAAAACAAACAAAGAAGAATCCCCAAACAACCCTGAATTTTATCTTTGCTCATAAATAATTAAATAATTTGAGCTTCCAGGTAAAATTTGTATAACACTTGCTTTTATTTTTGTGATAGGTGCTTTAGATTCTGCACCTTTAGTTCAAGAAGCTTTGCATACTCCTGATTTCATCATGATTTTGCTCAGGTTGGGAAGAAAATCTATAGCTGAAATACGAAAAGCTTTTTAAAATACAGGGGCTTCAATGATCTGAGAAGGTAGGATCTGCAAAACATAGGGACTAAAAGGCATTCTGTGAACCTGTGTATCATAATCAGATTATTTTTCAGCTAAATACTAAGCAGAAGCCATTCAGCAACTACAGTAGGGTCACGCTGAGGTCTCTTTACAAAGGAATAGTCCACTGTTGGCCTTCTTAATAGCAGTACATAGTTAAAGAATCTGAACCATCAGATTTTTGATTGTAATAGGTGGGGGTTTTGTAATGTGTGCATTCACTTCCATCTGTTTCTTGTTATTTCTGTTCTTTATTTTAGGAAGTGTTTTGAAGGTTTTTGGGAAACTGGGGTGAATCTTGGCGATTGGGAAGTGCACATAAAGGAACAAATCTTTTGGTATTTCTTCTGTTTCCTTGGGTGAAATAAAGAATGCCAAAGATTTTTCAATGCAAAAAAGTCGCAAATGTTGGTATTCCCTTTTGTCTAATATTTGTCTGAACTAGCTTAATCCTATTTTTTCCTCCCACTGAATGCTAAGTATGCAAAAGGCAGAATGATAATGTGCAGTGCAAATAGTTGCATTATAAAGTCACTGCAAGATTTTGGTGTGTCACTAGTCAGGGTTTTGAAAAAGAAAACATGCAGAGCTTTCTGTTGAAATAGAAATTAACTTTCTGCTGCAGGTTTCTGTTGCAGATAAGCTTGAATGTAGCACAGAGTAAAAAAAAATACACATATTTAGTAGTGTCATGGGTTCAGCAGTCATTTTTTCTCCTTCTTGGTAGCTGGTGCAGTGCTGTGTTTTGACTTTTGGGCTGGGAACTGTGCTGATAACAGGAATGTTTTGAGTTACTGCTCAAATGTTTGGTTTGTCCAAGGACTTTGTGAGTCTCATGCTCTGCCAGGGAAGGAGGGGAGGCCGGGAGGAAGCAGAGACAGGACATCCAAGCTGGCCAAGGAGGTATTCCATACCACAGCACGTCATGCGGGGGGAGGTAACTGGGAGTTGACCAGAAGGGCTCAGGCTAGCTCTCTTCCAGGTTGGGCTCATTTCGACAGATGGTATGGTATTCTCTCTCATTGTTAATTTCCTTTATCATTATTATTATTATTAGTAGTAGCAGTAGTGATTTGTATTATACCTTAGCTATTAAACTGTTCTTATCTCAACCTGTGGGAGCTGCATTCTTTGGATTCTCCTTCCTAACTCTCCTGGAGTTGGGGGAGCAAGGGGGGGGGAGTGAGTGCATGAGCTGTGTGGATTTGTTTAAACCACGACAAGTAGGAATCTAAAAACTGTAAAATATTTGTCTTTTTTACAGTAGCTTTTTGTGGTTTCTAATTATACTTTATAGGCTATTTGTCAGCAGTATAATCTATTCTTTTCAAAGCAACTCTGAAAATATCTGGTATATTTCAAAGCAGGTTATTCTCTCTTTTATTTTCCACACACAAAAAATCAGCCTGTCCTTTGGGGCTTGAAAATTTGTCTGCTGTTAAAAGAAAGGATGAATGAAGAACTGCAGTGGAAAATATCTTCTCCTCTGCCTCTTGGATATTGTCCATCTTAGATTGCCTACCATTTATTGCTGCCCATCTTGTCCAATCAAGAAGCATAAAATCTCCCTTAAAGTTGATGCACAATGAAAATAGAGTAAGTGGGTCTTCTGCTTGCTGAGCTGAAAAGGCAGCAGAAAAAGTTTAACCAGAAATAGCTACTGGGAGAATACAATACTGAAAGTATTTTCAGTAAAATAGAAACATTTTTAGAAATACAGAAGATACACAGGTGTATTTCCAGTTTCTGTAAATATGGAGCACATCTTCTGAAGCATGATTCACACAGCTGTGGAACATGCATTCAAAATGGGTTTTACTGCATAGCTGCACATGTACATCCAAGCCAGTCAGCCACAGAGGTGCAATTACTAGCCTGATATCTCAGAGATCATATTAAATGATCACAGATTTTTTTCTTTCCCTAATTTTAGGGCTAACATGTAATTTCATCACTCATCAACTTTGGTGTGTCCTAAGTGTCTAACATCTAAGCCATTCATCATATTGTTTCGTAACTAGTGACAGAACAGTTAAAGTGATAGAATTTACTTTAAAATAGAATATTGTGTTACTAAAAGAGGAAATAAAATAGAAATAATGTGGAAAGAATGATATGAATATGCTTTGGAAGAAGGTTCCCACTCTTTGTTTTCCCCGTGTCTTTGGTAATGTGCCACGGATCTCAACTACATTTTGGCTATCTCATGTTTAACTCTTCTATCCAGTCTGTATCTCCCATAATAAATGTCACTGTTTTCCATATTTCCTGGATACTTTCAGAGCAGACACTTGCCTAAGAAGATCTTTATTATTTTGGGCAACACAGGAAGAAAATCCACAGCTCCATCAGAATAGCTTTTGAAAGCACAAAGGCTTCATTGATGTAGTAAGGAAGTATAATCTGCAAAACTTACAGTGACTCATGCAGCTATCCAGGGTATCCTGTGAATTGGTGTATCATAAACAGATTATTTTTTCCTTAGAACTAAACAGCAACCTGTACTAAACAGTTTAAAACAGCAGCCTTTCAACAGCTACAGCAAGTGCACAATGACAAATCCCTATACAAATACCAGCTGGTGGCTGCTGTAGTAAGTATTGAGACCCTGGTCCACTATTACACTTTAGTGCAGTAGGAGCTGAAAATTTCTCATGTTAAGACAGTGCTACAATATATTGAAAGATATGTTCTGTACTTGGTTAGCTTTTCTGTAAATATATTCTTCAATGCTTTGTGAATTTTAATTTCCATTTAGTGATTTAGTGTCTTCCATTTCCTCCACAAGTTTGAGTGTTTCATTGAAACTCAATTATTTTTCCACACAATGCTCTTTCCCCTCATTTTCACTTACTGTGAGATGCCAGGATAAACAAAATCATTTGTAACTCTTCTTCCCTTAAGATCAGAATATGTTTTTATAGAAGTGGGCTGCAGGGCTTCCAGTTGCTGAAGCTAAGTGGCTTTCTAAAAATAGACACAAGCAAAGGCAGGGAGCAGTGTGTTGTCCTTGGCAATAACGTGGTACCTGAATGTTTTTGTTTGCTTTGAAGTTATGGATCTGCCTATCTCTGTGTACCAAAGCAGTGCTGTAGACTGCTGAAAAGGACCTTCAGAGTCTTTGTGCATGATTTTAATTTCTCTTACGTAGCAATGTGGTGGTTTTAGGGGTAGATTTTGATCTTTCTGCTTCTCTCATCCTGGAGAGTTAGAAGACCGTGCACTTTTCAGGTCAACACAATCATTTTAATGCAAAAGAAAGTGATGAAACCTTTCCAATATATTAATATTGTGGAATGGAGAAGGAGTAGCTTATTAAATAGGCTATAGGAATAAAATAACATCATATTCTGTAGAAAAACCCTAACATTAACTTCACACATACATACTTCATGAAAATGAAAAAACAGCAGAGTATCTTAAAAATGCTCATTCTTCAGAGCAGTCTGTATGGGTTATTTAGCTATATTATTCATATTTTATTTTCTACATCCTGTTCCCTGAATGTGTAGGTATATGTGTATCTCATAGTAATCAGTGGAGGTTTGGTTGTGTTTTGAATCTGCTGCTCAGCTGCAGGCAGTCAGTTGTTGCTTACAGATGTGTTGACTCATGCCAGCTACATCTTGTGTTACCTGTCATAACAGTAAAATATCTGTTTGTCTCCTGACCATACAGTGGGTTTTCTCCTGTATCTGAGTTCTGCAGTGTGCGAGTCTTAATATCAGGCCAAATGCAGGTTTCTAATGTGTTGTTATTGCAGTTGAACTACTTCTGTGATGAAAGCAAGTGGAGGTTAGTGGGTGACTCGTGATTCAGACAGAATAATTGTGTGGTAAGCTTAAAGCATTTCAGTAGTAACTCTTGTGAGTTGCAGGTTCAAGCATTTATTTTTAACTTTGGATGACTGTCTTGGAAATTCACAATACTGGACATAACTCACCTTCTCCACACATCTGTCTCCAAGTAAGATTGTGAAACATGGTATGAGACAGCAGTGACCATGACTGGAAGGTAAAAGTACATCCTGAGCATTGAAATGAGTCTCTAGTGATTGCTTATGTGGGGCACAAGTTGGGCTTCAGTCTTCATTGTAGCTGAGTGTCTCCTCCCAGCAAGATGCTCATAGAAGAAAGTTAGTTCATTTTTAATTGTCAAAAGGAAGATTTAAAGCAGCCCATTAAAGCTAATTTTGATACATTTTGATGTCCCCAAACCCTACCAATTCTGGATAAAATGCACGTTACCAGGGAAATCACATTTTCACCTCAAGTCTCTCAGAATGAAGGCACATAATGCTAATAAATATTTGTGTAAGAAAATAGCTGTTATTGCTGAGAGAAGTATGATCCTTAGGTTCTGATTAACCCCTATCTCACTTGAAAGATAATTAGAAAGTAATTGTGTTCTTGTAAAGTATCCATTGTCTGATTTGTGAAGTAACATGTAGCTTTCAGAAGAATTCTGCCAGTCATAGGAAATCCTTTTATTTATATAGTGTAACTTTGTTTGTGTGTTGGGGTGGGATCATGCCTACTTTGCGTGTGTATTTGGAAATCTGAGAAAAAGCCTCTGAATTAAATACACTTTATCCTCTCAAGCCATATTAGTTCATTTGACAGGCAAGCTTTTGGGGACATCTACCTTATGTCTTTTCATTTCCTGTATTTTTTAACAGACTGAAAATTCTGCTTCTTTAATGGAACAATGCGGGAATTAAGTGAATGTAAAAGTTTCTGCTTGATAAGGGATTAATAGATTGCTCTTTATTCTTTCTGTGAAGGACTTAATTACTACACTTGTACAGTTGGTTTTTAAGAGTTGTACTCTCTCAAAAGCAGTTTGCTGCAATATAGTTTTTTCTTACCTGAGAGAACAGTAAGTTCTGTGGAAAAGGTGATGGTAGCAAGATAATCTGTCTAGGATATCCTGCATTTGTTTCAGTTGGCCATTGAAGAGAAGTAAATTAGAGCATCATAATGTTACAGGAGTGAAGATGCAACGTGAGAGCAGTTATTCAGCATCATGGGTTCCAAAAATACAGTTTTGATTAAGATATCATGTGTTAGTGTTGGCTGAAGTACAGTTCTGACTAGCTCCTGGTAGATATTGAGTGTCCTAAAATCTTTCTCACTTCATGACAGCCTGCAGTTTTAACAAAATGCTGCAGAATCTGGTCCCTCCTGTAGAGTACTGAAAAAGCAGATTGTAATTAATACTAAAATTTGATAGTTATATTTGTTAATGCTGCACTCAGGCTCCTTGTCTCTATACTGCATATCCCAGCTCAGTTATTTCCAACATGGATATATGCAGTGTTATGTATTTTTACAGAGTAGCATGAATTCCGGAAATTTCTCCTCAATCTTCTTTTTTTTTTTTTTTTTTTTTTTTGCATGTTTTAGGGAATTTGAGGGATTTTATTTTTTTTAGCTCAATGCCTTTCATTTCCTCTAAAATACATATATACATATGCTTATATATGTGTGTGTTTGTATGTATATATATATATAAATAAAGAAGGTCCAGCTGGTACAGGCTTTTGTAAAGATTACCTTTGTAAGTTAATGAGCAGTGGTTTTGCAGAAGTCTAACACAGAATAAGACTGCAGGCAGGATATCATGCTCAGATCAGGGTATTAATATTCTCAAGTATAGTTCACATATCAAGACATGAATGAGTCTTGCCCTACCTATTGACCATTCTTGGCAAAGTTTCTGAGATTTCAGAGTCTCGGGAAACCTACTGAAAGGTACTGAAGCATTTTTAAGCACTTTTGAGGCTGGGCACTAAACACGGTAGAACTTTGGGAACAATGTACACGTTTGCTATCTTCTGATTTCTCTTCAATATAGAATGACTTTGTGGCAGCTGGTTTTGCTTTTGGAAGCACAAAACAGGGATGACACGATTAATTTTTTTTAAGAACTGTACCATTTCTCCGTAAGAATACAGTAATGGCCATTGGTCAAATCTTGCTTCTATTATTCATAGTTTTGGTAGGTTTAGGTCAGAATTGCTTATACTTGTCACCCCTTCTTTTGAGACTTGTGCACATGCTGTTTTCTGTATTTTTTAATCTCGTGCAGAAAATATAAAGGCTTATCCTTTTTTTCTTTTCGTCTAATCAAGATTTTACGCTTCCTGCTTTTCACTTTACATCTTTGACTGGTGCACTGAAAACCAGATGTGTTATTCCAGTGCACGGAATTCAATTTTATCCCATCTTGTACTGCTTCCATGACTCCAGTCTTAATTCTGCTTAAGAAAGAAGAATCTTTTGAAGTATTACAGGAGCACATACATTCTGTTGTCACTCGATTTGACAACTGAATAGAGGAACATGTACACATAGGCACTCCTCTTTATTCCAACTTGTTAATATATAGAGTGATTTAGTGCCTTTAAACTGGTATAAAACCTTACTTGATCCTGGTCCTATTAGTAAGCAATAATAATTTTATTTCTAGCCACCCTCACTTATTTGCCTTTCGGAAGTATATTTAAATATCAAATGGATATATACCTGTACCTATATATATCTGTGTATACATCACCAATGCAAAGGCTTCAAGTAATGTTTTTGTTGAAAAAGAGAGTATTGCAATTTCAATGAAAAATATTTGAATAACATGAAGAACTTGAAGAGTATTTTAACAGAATTAAGTGTTTATACTTCAAATGGAAAAATGGCATTAAATGTTAAAAAGTTGTATTCTAAATTAGTCTGTAAGGCAAAAATGTAGATTTCTGAAGTAAGTACTGAAACATCACATCTGGACATTTGTCTTCAGATACAAATTGTGGGTTTCAAAAAAATCCTTATTTTTTTTGTTGTGTCTGAACTGTTGAATTTCTCAGATAAAAGAAATAGTGTATTTAAAGAGCTCTCATTACAGCTAGATCATTAAGACCAACATAGACCTCTGTCAAATTATCTGAAATACTATTGATATTGTCTTTTAAATGATTTAATTCACTCTTTATGGGCAATAGCTATGCGTATTATTTTGGAAAAAAAAAAAGAAAAGAAAGTGATAAAATACTTGGCTAATATAAAACTTATAGCAATGACTGTTGCAGTAGGCTTTGGTAGTGAAATGAATGACTTCCTAGTGTCAGGGTCTTACCTGATACTGCTAACCTCCTGTCTTGAAATATAAATTGCACCGCTGGTCTGCTTTTCCTTTTTAATTAGCATTTAAAATGTCTGATTTTTTACACTTTGGCAAAAGTAATGCCAGTGGTATTCATTTCATGAAGGACTGTGATTGAACACTAAGAATGGTGTTTGATCTCTGGAAGCATACATTTTTTGGGATAATTACAGGCTGATACCACCTTTCCATAACTTGGCTATTCCACAGTAAAATAGAGCCTCAAGGTATATGCCATTGCAGCTTCCTTGCTGAGTGACTTGTTTTCTTAGCCATTGTGATTCCTGAAGATTAGAAATTGTTGAGGCAAGGCTAAAAATACACTTGCTGCGTTAATGAAGTCTCAAAATCCCGGTATGGAAAAAAAGCTTTCCTTAAAGTGCTGATAAATCACTTCATTGCTGCAAGGAGAGGAGCATCGCTTAGGTGTATAGGTAAACCCAGCAGATTTAGTAACAAAACAAGCTAAAACAGTCATGCCACTGTGCATTGTAAGCTTTATATTCAGTTTGGAGTTTGTAATGCACTGAGGGTAGAGCCTTCCCTGTCCCCTCTGCCCAACAGGTAGTTTTGTAACCCAGAGTTAGAATTTATGTCACTGTCCAGTACAGTTATTTTAATATGTACTCTTTTACATTAATGTTATTTTATTTTTTATTGTACTTGTACTATGATTGAACGTTAGCAAGCAATAGCACTGTGTGTTCTCTGCCGTTTTAGTATCATTTTATTTTCCTGTGTTAAGTTCAGACCTCTCAAATCAGGCCCCCAGCATTGTACCTAAGTGTTCTTCTCATTACTTTTGTAGGTTTATTAGAATACTAGCAGTGTTTTCATGTAACTTCATTCTTAGCGTATATTGACTTGTATCTAGTATGACAGTAACATTAACTGAAATATTAATCCAGTTTTATACTCAGTCCCTTTGGTCATCTAGCTTAAACTTTCTTTAAAGCAAGAAAAAAGACTAAATGGATTAAAGCATAGGGGATATCAAATGAATTTTTCATCCATCTTATTTATAAAGCTCCTTGCACAGTCTCATGAGCCTGACTTTTGCCATTTCAGAGTTGCAGTCTTTTTAACATGGTAGATGGTACAATATGTGTGAAATAATGTAAAACGTTATAAGGTGTAAGATCAAGCTGCAAGGAGAAAGAAAAAATTCAAAGAATTCCTTCATTTACACATAAAGTACGTAATTCTTCCTCGATTTATCTTCTGTTTGAAGTGTTATTCAGCTGTCCTTGTGAAAATGCCATATATTCCAGAACACCTTTTGTTAAGGTACAAGGGGCAGTTCTTCAGCCTTCTGTTCTTTCTCTTTATTCCTTCTGTTTGTTCAGGATAGTCTTGCCACTTTCAGAGCTCCATCCCCTTCCAAAGGCTATGCAAATATGGACTCTCCCTTCAGCTACAACTTTAACACCCCCATTTCACAAGCAGAAAAACAGAATGGAGAGGCAGTTTTTAGTACAGCTAAATTAGGTGTTTCTGGGACTGTTCACTGAGCAGTGGGGCCAGCTGACATTGAGCACCCAATTGTCCATATTATATTCTCTTACCTGCTGAAGGACACCAGCTACACACAAGCCTACCTGTTGGGAATGGCCTCTGACCCTTCCCTACTCTAAAGCATGGCCGTTGCTTGAAGGATGACTGCCTCCTCTCCTCCAAAGCTTTGGCAGCAACAGTTCTAACATAACAGTAAATCAAATTTGTCTAATTCACTATTATATAATGATCAAGTTCTAAAGTCCTGAAAGTTTTTTGTGCTTTTTTTTTGTTTTGCATTACATAGCTAAGGGGTTTAACTGGTTGGAGCCTAGAAGAGTAAGAGGAAGTTAGAATTAGGATTTGTGTTCTTGTTTTCTAGTCCTGAACTTACTCTTCCAGACCATGCTGCCTTTTTCGCTTGTGATTGATAGAAAGTATTTGATGAGTAGTTCAGGGATGTGTGTCTTCAGACTGTGTACATATTGTTAAAGTATCCTTAGACACTTTCCTCACCTAATTTTTGAGTCTCTTGTTTGGAATTTTGTTACATAAGTTGAATACAGCGTACTATTTCAAACACCCCCTCCTACCTACACACGCATTAATGTGATTAATAAGAGGAGTTTGAATATCTCATGTTGCATAATTCTTCATAAGAACTTACACAATAGAAGTACTTTGAGCATAGTTCTGTTTGCATTTACTGGAGGAAAAGAGAGTACCATGATCATTTTGGGGTTTTTTTACAACTTCATGTGGAGTTGAAGAAAACACAGGATGCTCTCTGCACTGTCTGGGCAGAGCTGCCTTACAGCAGGATGAAAAAGAAAAGCAATTAGGACAGGCATTGGAGCTGCAGCAGGGACTGCCGCTGAGCAGGGGTGCAGCCTAGCACGCTGGGGCTGGGTTGAGTAAGAACTGCACGTAGGGGAGAGAAGAACTAGCCACGAATAGAAATGCTTCCTACAATTGCCTTAAGATATTCACCTAGCCATGTGACTGGTGGTGACATTTCTGTCAGTTTGAACAGCTGATCCTCTTGGCTTATTTTGCTTTTATTAGATCATCTGTAGAACCACTGTGCTCAGGAGAGCCTGCTGGTAGCTCCACACTCTTCATTTACAAGAGTAATCCGTGTTTTCTGTCACATTCAACTCTGTTAGAATGTGGCAGGATTATGCAAAAGTTACCCAGACTTCAAGAGAAGACAACTTTTGCTGAACACTACTCGGGTGGAAATATAAAATATTTATATTCTTGAAATAAGCAATTCTATCTTTTAGTCACTATATATACCTCATTGTGTAAGCATTCCTTTACAGGCTCCTTTATTAAATACAGTTATTTGGTACACAGTTACTAGGAGTAAAAGGAGTTGTATATGCTATTTTAGGTAGCATGGATGATGAGCATAGCATTTATAAAGAAAGAGTCATTGTGGAGTTAAAACTCATGTGTATCTATAAAAAATAACTTCTTCCCTCAGAGTTTTGGAACAAATCCAACCTCAGAGATCTCAGAGGGTGTTTTGAGCTGTGGAAGTTGTAAAGAGCTGAATTAAATGAAGCTGCTGATGCTTAAAATAACAAAGCAAAACAAATTGTAAAGGGCAATTTTAAGTGTTTGTAGTTAAAAGCAATAAATCACAACTCAGCACAAGCTATAGTGCTCTGCTGTTAGGATGGGTGTCTGCTGAGCACCAGAGGCAGACAGGAAATGCAAAGTGACCTTCAAGGTACTGTATGCTGTTGTGCTAACTCTCCCATTTCTGAGATGAAGCCACAGTACTAGAGGGTATTCATGCTACTGCTGCCACATATTTACCTGGCCAAACTCATACTGTTTGACCTCATCAACCTCACCTGCTACATGGAAACTTGTGGGACATGTTTGCAGTCAGAAAACATGCTGCTGGTAATGGTAGGAAGCTTGTTACTATGTCCTCACATATAGGCTCTGATTGAGGCTCTCACCTGCAATAGCCATATGATTTCCTATACATTCTTTCACCAAGAGAATCACTGAGATCTCTGGTTTTTAGGGGTTTTTTTAATGCATCCAAACAAAAGTGCTTTTAAAATAATATGATGTCATTAGTAAAGTGTACCTTTTTCTGTTTTAGCCTAAGTAGACATTGAAAGGACTAATAGATTCCATGCAAACTCTCACAGTTCAGGATTGTT
This sequence comes from Melopsittacus undulatus, assembly GCF_012275295.1. Classification (NCBI taxonomy): domain Eukaryota; kingdom Metazoa; phylum Chordata; class Aves; order Psittaciformes; family Psittaculidae; genus Melopsittacus; species Melopsittacus undulatus. Next base: position 147,548,740 of record NC_047527.1, read on the forward strand.
CGTGTCTTTAACAGTTCTCTGCTTTTCTAAGCTTTGGGAAAAACTTCTTACAGATTACTTGTGAGTTTCCAATACACATTTACAAACAGTAATTTCCTTTGGACTGCAAAATGTTACTAAAAGTAGAACAAATTAGAAGCCATCTTTATATAATTGCACAGGTTCCTCATCCGTAGTGACAACTAGTCATCTGATAGTTGTGTGTTATGTACTTATGTATTATTTCTTACTTGGATCTTGCTGTGTTCACCCTGTGTTCTTGGCTATCTACTTCATACACAGCAGAATGTTAATGTTTGTTGTGTCTGTGTGTCTCACCTGTGCTCAGCTCACCTGTATTTCTTTCAGTCCTGAAATGGTTTTCCACCTTTCTGCAACTTATACCTCTGCAAGGCATGTGTCATACCTGCTGTATAAGGCTCTCATTCAACATTTTGTACTCAATTTTTTGAAAACTGGTAGTAGTAAGTCAGGTAAAAGACAATAGTGAACCAGCCTCATAGTCTCTGACATTTCAGGTCACTCTGTCAATTCTGTGTGAAAATACCTTTATTTTAATAATCTCTGTCAATAACATTTCTTTCTTCTCCTGCTGGTATAGTGTCTTCAGTCGTCAAATAGCTCAAATTCAGGTTATCATAGCTTTCAGTGCTCCAAACATGAAAACTACCTGTCATTCAGTATCTTGTGATCCATCAGACTTTGACATTTTTATTTTGTGGTAAAAGCTATTTTGTGTGATTTTCTTAAGTGTTTGACAAATGTATTAAATAAGTAATTTGCTTCTGCATTCCGTATAATTAGGCTTGCACTCCCTAAAGAAAATCACTTTTGCAGCTTAATAGGACTAAGAGTAGTCTCAGTAACTTGAAAAATAGTTTGAAGTTCTTCATAAAATGGTACATTCACAAAGACTTCAGAAATATGAAGCAATAATTTTATGCAAATATATAACCTACCATGTACTGAGTTACACAAGACACACCTGGAATCATTTGCATCCACATCATGAGGTCCTGAGATGAGTGTGTGCATGGTACATACATGTTTGTAAAGGCAGATGGCAAAGGGCAAACTGTTGAGGAAGTTTCTTTTTCAAGGAAATTTGCTCATTCAAATAAGTGAAAGGAAGAACAGGGATGGTTTGTAGCAACTTGATTTTACAGTTTCTTCTGCTGATTTGTGCACCAGGGACAGTTGTTGGCCAGGAGATGATAGGTGAAGTCAACCATCCCTGTTCCCAGCAGGAGGCATGCAGTGGCAGGGGAGTGAGGAATCCTGGTGTTGCTATGGAAGGAAAAGGAAATGGGATCTGATTGAACTTAGAAATATGACTGGAATGTTCATTAACAATTCGTAATTTTTCTGCCTTGAAAGAGTGATCAACCTTTACCTCCAATACCCTTTAATTAAAAACAAAACAAAACCAAAATAGGCTAAGACATCCCTATATAGAAATAATTCCCTGATTGTTTTTTAATTCTTTTTTTTTCTGTGCAGCTGATTTTTTTGTATTTTTTTTAAATACAAAGGAACCATACAAAAAAAAACTATTAAAAATTGCCCAAGTCAAAACTGTCTTTATTGTTTGATGCCTTTGTGTTTTGTGCATGTGTGTATGTTTTTGTGTTGTAGATAAAACTAGGCTCCCATTCTCAGCTCAAGCATAGTGGGCAGTACACTAGGCATGCTTATGTATCTTCTGCTTGGCCTACTGCTTGATGCTTGTGATCACATGCCGCATTTAATCTGCAGTCTCACAGATGACAGAATAAAATCCAGAATGCATTTCTGCAGATGTCAGAAAGGTCAGAGAAAGGAGGATAGATACAAGATTGCTCATGTCTTAGTTTCCTGAAAAATCAGAAATAATTATGTACAAATCCCAAATCACTTATTTAATCTTCGAAATATTTGATTTTTCTTTTTAATTAATTATATATTTAAAAATACTCTCTTTAAATTTATTTGATCTTTTTCTTCTATTTACTTAGCATGTTTATAAAGAAATCTACTGGGTCTGTGCTTACAGATTTCTAGAAGTTACTGGAATCCTTCAAAGGTTGATTTTGTAGTTAAAAGTCCTTCCACCTACCTATACACTTAAGGATTTTACAAGAAGAAAGGAATGTGTTATTTTTGTGTAAATTATTCAGCTTCACTGTAAAGGCATAACTAATTAATTTAGCAAATACATACGGGGTAAAGAGCTTTTCTAGTCTTATCTGCTATGCTTCAAAAAACATATTTCCTGGTTTCTAAAGTCTTCATATGAATACTGTACACATAATATTACAATATTGGAATTATTTCCAAAGTGCTGGTTCTGAACATGAACTTAAAACTGCATTTACTTTCAGGTTTGTTAGGTTTGGGTGGGAAAAGATGACAATATTAACTTTTACCTGCATTTTTACTTAAACTACTAAAAATATTACAGATTAGCACAGCAATGTTTGCATTAGTGTCTTAGAATCTTCACTTTGATCTTGTTCAAAGTACTTAAAGTAAGAAATCAATGTGTTTTTTTCCCTCCTGTATACAACAACTTTGTATTACTAATGATTACCACAGCTATTTTGCTGTCAGTTACACACGGATTATTAGAGTGGAAACAACTGAATCCTGAATAGTCATTCATTGAGTCTTCTTGGTGGGGAGGGCCTTAGTTCTAGTTCATGGATACGAGAAATTAAAGTAAATTTTGCTTTGTAAAACGTATTTTGATGTTGCAGCTGTCATTTAATAAAAGTAGATATTTTTATCTAATCAGTAAAAGTTTATCAGTCCTGTAAGTAGGTAGTGTCAGGAAAGGACTGGAACAAGAGCACAAGAGACAGTAGCTGGATTGAAATAGTGGCAAATTAGTTGAAGTTAATTAAATTGAAATAACAGAGGTCATGTTTAATAACCTTAACTAAGCTGATAGAGAAAGATCTGATTAAAATATATATATAAATAAGAAGCAAATGTCATTGACCTTTCAGTGCTACATAGTATAAAATTAACTAGGTTGACTTTATAGTTGTGTGCAACACCAGTTCTTCACTTGAACATGTGTTCCCCTGGGGTGTAATTACCTCTGATTTTCTTGGTTTGAAGTTGGAGCACAGTCAGACTCACTTAATTTTGCATGTGTTGACCAAAGTCAACATTTTAGATCTCCCAAGCTGGGCACACAAAGGTGCTTCAACAAGGTTATTTTTTCAAATGAGAGTGCCTGACCAGTTTCCCACTGGGTACTGGAATCTGAAACTAGGTAGAAACACTGCTGCTATTCGGGATGGCTAATAGTAATTGAACTACTTCTGTTTCTGTGAGCTGTAGGAGGAATAATGATAAAATATAGAAATCTAATACATTTTTAATATGTTAAAACTACCTAGATGGAAATAATATAAATGGCTTTTCAACTTCCCTTAGAATTCTGAGGAGTAAATGGGAAAAAATATCTTCCTTTTCGATGTTAACTTCCATTATGTGGGCCTGTGGTGCTTTGTTTGGTGTGAAGGCGAGGACATGGTTTTCTAAATACTTGTGGTAGCAGAAGTGCTTCCTAAGCTTAGAAAGTATGTTCTGCACAGGAAAATAAGATTTGGGTTTTTTTAATCACATAGGTCATCTGTAGCTTGGCTGTTTCTCAAAAATAAAGAAAAAATATGAAAATACACCCCTGAATTGCAAGTTTTGGGTTGTGTTTTTTGGTGGGGTTTTTTTTTCTTTTTCTTTTTTTTGGGGGTGGTGGTTTGCTTGGTTGGTTGTTTTATTGTTTGTTTTGGGTTTTTTTATGTATCACTTCTGGTTTTATAGGGAAGAGCACAGCAAACCACGTTCACCTTAGTTTGTTAGGTGTCTTCAGGTCTCATGACGAGGGGATATGAATCGATGTAAGTTCTCAGTGTTTGAGCACTGCTGGTGTAAGTCAGTCCAAATCCAGGTACCATATTGGCTCCCTAACCCTGCTCAGCTGCAGTCTTGAAGCAAGTGTGAAGACTGGGCTCTGTGAATGTGCACAGAATACCCAGGGCGCAAGTGTGTGCCTGCACCAGACACAAAGCGAGCACTTGAGGAAACTTCCTTCTCCAAACTGAGCAATTGTGATCATGAACTGCCAAGAACTTTTTCTTTTCTTCTGTGTCATATGTCAATCCACTGGAATTTTCAGGATGGCAAGCAGTGATTCATGATGATGGTTTTTTTTCCCTTGGGCAGTAAGTATATAGAGAAGCAAGCTACATTCTTCTCCATAGCCCTAGTAGCAACCAGATGTACTAGGGTTTTTTTTTGTTCAGCTCTTCAGTCAGAGACTTCTAATTACATGTTATTTGTAGGGAACAGCAATGACTCCCAGCAAGTTATGTCTGCTGGAGATCACTGCCTCCTGGTTTGGTGAAGGTTTGGAGTTTGAAAGGGAAATGGTGACTAATATAAGGGAGTGGTTTTCAGGTAAACTTGAAAATTGCCGTAATATTGATTGAGTGTCTGAGGTTAGGCTGGGAAAGGAAATAATTTCAGTGAAGGCTTTAAAATAATCAGATGTAATGCAGAGGCAGGTGTCTCTCTGGGTTTCATTAGATGCCAGTGCAGGGCCTGTCTGGGATTTACCAGCACGCAAGACTGCCAGCATGCTCCATTGCGGAGTTTTGCAAAGGTGAGAAATGAGATGGAATGAAGGGTCTGCCTGCCAATCAGAGGCTGCCTATGTGATCAACCTAGGAGCACTTCACAGCAGCAGAGCCCATTTTGAATGTGTCTGGAGGAATCAAGACTTCCCAAGAACAGTACTTTGATATGTACTGCTTGTATTCAGCCCATTAGAGATTATTCCTCATCTGAATGTCTTCCTTTGTTATTTCATTTAAGATCAATTATCATACATTTCTCAATGCAATTACTGTGTGAAAGCTTTTAAGGGAAAAAGGATCTTGGCTGTGAGCTCCTCTCAGTAGGATCAGGGTCATCTTTGGTATCCTTAAAACACTTAAACCAACAGGGCTCAAAGCATGCACAGCTTGGTTTGAAACAGGAGTTGATCTTCCTCACCCTGATTGCAGCTTTGTTGGTTGTGCTGAAGTGGAAAAATGTTGCTTCTGAAGGCTGGATCTATGTACTTAAAGGATGAGTTTTGCAGTCAGTTCAGCTGTGGGTGCTCACATATTCGGTCCATTTGTTGTGATGTTGAGAGATTTAGAGAAAGAGAATCCATGTTAATAGGTGGCTTTCACAGGGATGGGCAGATTGATTTGATTGTAATGATATCTGTCCATGCGTGCACCACAGTGAGGCCTGGTTCTCCAGCCCATCTGCAGATGTTTGACCAAATTTTCATGGATTCCTGCTGCTTTGCCCCCCCCCCCCCCCCCCAAAAAAAAGTAACTATTACAATTCTGGTTTCAGTATCAATCCAGTAACTAGTTTTTCTGACCTCTTTGTTGCTGGGTATCTGTAACCTTGAAAGGATCCTTATTTTATATAAAGAAAAAAAAACCAAAACACCCAAACCAACAAGTTTTTATTTGTTGTGGAGAGAGGTTTGGAAATATGTACCATTTGGACCAAAACCAGCTAGAAGACAAGTTGAAACAACTCAAAGTTTGCACACTTATTAGTAGAGATGTGCTCCTATGGACAGGTCTCCTATAATGCTTGCTTTAATCCCAACTAAAAAGGCTGGAGATTTCATCAAATGATGAAAGGATTCTATGATTTGCATGGCTGGAGATGGACTTCCCAGCAAAAGCTTGAGTGAGGTCCTAGTTCTACTGACTTCCACCTACCATAGATGTGACCTGTAAATAACTCACAGTGTATAAAAGAGAGCGGGGGGGGGGGGGGGGGGGGGGGTATAAGGGGAGTGATAGAAGAGAACATGCAGATGAGAAGAGTTTTCTTCTGGCTTCCCCTGTTCCCCCCCCTCCCCAGCTTTCTAGCTCAGATATGAAAATATTTATCTGCACATTGTTCTTTACAGAAATTCCCTAAAAGACAATTCCTGATGCTGTTTCTGTTGTTTTTAAAACTATCTTAGGAAGCAGCAGACAAAACAGTTTATTTCAAGGTGCATTCTAATTGTGTGCAGAGATGTTGTTGCTAGTAATATTAAGAGATTGATTTTAGTCACTCCTGAAGTCAGGTGAAGAACATAGCTGACCTAAACCTAGAACTCAGAACAGCAGTTTAGAAACACTATAGGGTCTTTCTTGGTTGGTTGAGGGAGTTTTGGCCTATAAAAAAGACAAGGAGAAAGATTAGTTAGATGCAAAGTCTGTAGTATTCAGACAGTTCTAAATAGGATTTCTATGGCAAGGGTTGTACAGCTCAGACCTTCACTACAAAGAGAACATTAGGTTACAGGACTTGTGTAGGACTCATAACAGTGGCTTGTTCTGTTTCATCACACTTCAGTGATTTTAGTGAATTTATTGAGCATTTTCAGCTGATTCCACAGATGTGAAATCACTGAGCAGTGAGACCTGAACCTCTTACTAACTTACTAACCTCTTACTAATCTTACTAACAGATTTTGTTCTGTTGCATAGTCTGTGTCACGTTTCATGGGAAATTCTTCCTGTGGTCACCATCCCTACATTCACACAGATGCTGTGCCTGCTATGGATGGGTCTGTCTAGTAGTCATCCTGCATTTTAAAATGAGGTTTATTTACTTTTGAGTGGGAGCCATTTTTCAATGAGGTAAAATATCTGAAAGAAAAACAAGTTGCTGAATTTAGAATGGGGAAGAGTAAAACTGAAATTGGCTTTCCTCATCTAAATTAGAGAGACAGTTTTATGTATGGTAGACAGACATTTCTGTTGATATTACCTCTAGAGACAGGTCAGCCAATGCTGAGAAGCAGTTCATTGATATCATAGGAGTGATTTGACTATAATCTGTTAGAGTGCTTTAGAAGCAGTCCAGAATTGGTAGCTTAGCTTTCCAGTGAATCAGGGGTAAAATACAAGTCTTGAAGATCTTGCTGAAGACATTGCTCAAATGAGAGTGAGTCAAGTAAAAATTACAGGTCTTCTGTGATAAGATGCTGTATCCTAGCGCATGATGTGTCAAAAACATTTGAGCTTAGGCAAAAGTTGGTCCCTGGTTAGAGAGGGGATGGCTGCCGGGGCTGCTGTCAGGACTTCATGGCTGGTTTCTGCAATGGCCTGAGAGAAGAGGAACAGCCCTGTGCTTGTCCTTGGGAGCCCAATGGGTCAGGACGCATCAGGGAGCCTGGCAGCTGTGCCCAGAGCGTGAGCACCAAGGGCTGGGACAGCTCCTGGACACAGGCACTGCCTTGGGGCCAACACCTCAAAGGCTTCCTCTGAAGGCTGCTGGGCTGAGGGGCAGGAGGTGTGGCTGGGCACGGGTGGGCCCCGTCACCTCCATGTCATTGTGACACCACCTAGCAACGCAGCAACAACAACGCCCAGCAACAAGAACACCCGGGGACAGAATAAAAGGGAGCAGCCTCCTGTGTCCCCTGGCAGAGATGGCCCAGGGCAGCCCAAGGACATCCGAGAGGAAGTCCTTGAGGAGCTGGTGGAGTTACTTGGAGAGGCCTTGAGGGAGGAAGACCAGCAGCTGGTGAAGGCTGCTGGAGGCCAGCTCCTGGCAGGAGCAGCTTGTTAGCACTTGGGAGGGGAGCACTTCTTTTCAGCTGGATAGCTGTGCCCAGACCATAGGAATACCACCTGGAAGAGCTCTGCAGAGCTCATCATCTTCATCCCCTGCGGAGCCAGGGGCAGGAGCCGTAAGCAAAAGGATAGAGAGATCCAGGGATCCCAGTACTTTGGAGCAACCACTGGTTCCCTCCCAGGCATAGGGAGGGAGGATTCTTACCCACAGGGTTGGTCAGGCCCGGGGCCTTTGACCACTCTTGGGAGCTGCTGAGGTGATTCTGGGTTGAGGGAGAATAGGGCTTGGGGGTCTTCTGGGAGGTGTGACCAGGCTTTGGAGCAGGAGCAGGTCTTGCTCACATGCTCAGGGATAGCCGATCGCCACTGTTGGGGTCAGGAAGGAATTTTCCCCCGGGCAGATTGGCACTGGGCCCGAGGGTTTTTCGCCTTCCTCTGAGCATCGAGCAAGACCACTTGCTAGGGCTCCTCTGGTCCATTCTGGCTGCTCATGCACCACGAAGGTGGCACCTCGTGTCCTGCAGCTGGGGGGGGGAAGGCTTTTTTTCCCCCATGGATCTGAGAGTGTCCCTGGGGTTTTTTTGCCTTCCTCTGCAGCAGTGAGCCAGCCCCTTGACAGGGCTCCTCTGGGCTATTGTGGCCCAAAGGCTGCTGCTCCTGCTCCACACAGGTGCCCCTCGTGCCCCACATCTGGGGGGAGGAAGCTTTTGCAACAACCAGGGTAGCCACTTGCAGTTGCTGCTTGTCCTCTGTTGCACTGAGCACAGCCTCTTGTCAGGGTCCTTTCTGCTTGGTTCTCACCTGCTGCTCTCACACTTCTAAGGCAGAACTTGTGCTCTGGCTTTCTCTGACTCCATTTTGAAACACAACCTTGAAGAGGGAGCAAGATCTTCCTTTTCCTTGGATCCATTCTTTAGGGGTTTTTGCTTGTGTACAGCAGCCTGTGCTTGGAAGCGGTTCAGCCTTGTAATCCATCAGGAGCAGACACATCACATCTCTCCTTGCCTAGGAGAAAGGGAAAGAAAAGCTAGAATTGCCTAGGAGACTGGGAAAGAGAAGCTAGAACTTAAATTGATTCACATCTGTCAGAATAGAATAGGAAACAATTGGGTTCGCACCTCAATCGCCTTCTGTCCCTCTCTCAGCTACAAGCTTCACATCCGTAAGGATGCTTTAGTAATATCAAACATTCTTTTAGGACTGGTACAGGAAAGCCACACTGTTGAGAAAGGGTGGAGGAGGGTAAAAGGACAAGAAGTCTTTACTGTGTCTCATTCAAGGTATGCTGAGCTCTCCACCATGCTTCCTTTCCAGCTTCTCATATACATATGGAATAGACTAGGCAAGTCTAGCCTAAGCTAGACTGGGAAAGAGAAGCAAGAATAGAAGAGAATATCTTGGAATCAACTTAAATTGATTCACATCTTTCAGAATAGAATAGGAAACAAATGGGTTTAGACCTCAGCTGCCTTCTGTCCCTCTCTCTGCTACAAGCTTCACATCCGTAAGGATGCTTTAGTAATATCAAACATTCCTTTAAGTCTGGTACAGGAAAGCCACACTGTTGAGGAAGGGAAGAGGAGGGTAAAAGGCCAAGAAGTCTTTACTGTGTCTCATTCAAGGTATCCTGAGCTCTCCACCATTCTTCCTTTCCGGCTTCTCATATACATATGAAACAGTCTACGCAAGTATAGACTAAACTAGACTGGGAAAGAAAAGCTAGAATAGAAGAAAATATTTTGGAATCAACTTAAATTGATTCACATCTGTCAAAATTGAATAGAAACAAATGGGTTTAGACCTCAGCCGCCTTCTTCTCTTTCTCAGCTACAAGCTTCACATATGTAAGGATGCTTTAGTAATATCAAACATTGCTTTAAGTCTGGTACAGGAAAGCCACACTGTTGAGGAAGGGAGGAGGAGGGTAAAAGGACAAGAAGTCTTTACTGTGTCTCATTCAAGGTATGCTGAGCTCTCCATCATGCTTCCTTCCTCCATCATGTCATATATATATGGAATAGTCTAGGCAAGTCTAGACTAAACTAGACTGGGAAATTAATGCTAGAATAGAAGAGAATATTTTGGAATCAACTTAAATTGATACGCATCAGTCAGAATAGAATAGGAAACAAATGGGTTTAGACCTCAGCTGCCATCTGTCCCTCTCTCTGCTACAAGATTCACGTCTGTAAGGAGGCTTTAGTAACATCAAACATTCTTTTAGGACTGGTACAGGAAGGCCACACTGCTGAGTAAGGGAGAAGGAGGGTAAAAGGACAGGAAGTCTTTACTGTGTCTCATTCAAGGTATGCTGAGCTCTCCACCATGCTTCCTTCCTCCATCATGTCATATATATATGGAATAGCCTAGGCAAGTCCAGACTAAACTAGGCTGGGAAAGAAAAGCTAGAAGGGAAGAGATTATTTTGGAATCAAACTGATTCACATCTGTCAGAATAGATTAGGAAACAAATGGGTTTAAGCCTCAGCTGCCTTCTGTCCCTCTCTCAGCTACAAGCTTCGCATCTGTAAGGATGCTTTAGTAATATCAAACATTGCTTTAAGTCTGGTACAGGAAAGCCACACTGTTGAGGAAGGGAGGAGGAGGGTAAAAGGACAAGAAGTCTTTACTGTGTCTTATTCAAGGTATGCTGAGCTCTCCATCATGCTTCCTTCCTCCATCATGTCATATATATATGGAATAGCCTAGGCAAGTCTAGACTAAACTAAACTGGGAAAGAAAAGCTAGAATAGAAGAGAATATTTTGGAATCAACTTAAATTGATTCACATCTGTCAGAATAGAATAGGAAACAAGTAGGTTTAGACATCAGCTGCCTTCTTCCCTCTCTCTGCTACAAGCTTCACATCTGTAAGGATGCTTTAGTAATATCAAACATTGCTTTAAGTCTGGTACAGGAAAGCCACACTGTTGAGCATGGGAGGAGGAGGGTAAAAGGACAAGAAGTCTTTACTGTGTCTTATTCAAGGTATGCTGAGCTCTGCACCATTCTTCCTTTCCAGCTTCTCATATACATATGGAATAGACTAGGCAAGTCCAGACTAAACTAGGCTGGGAAAGAAAAGCTAGAAGGGAAGAGATTATTTTGGAATCAAACTGATTCACATCTGTCAGAATAGATTAGGAAACAAATGGGTTTAAACCTCAGCTGCCTTCTGTCCCTCTCTCTGCTACAAGATTCACGTCTGTAAGGAGGCTTTAGTAACATCAAACATTCTTTTAGGACTGGTACAGGAAGGCCACACTGCTGAGTAAGGGAGAAGGAGGGTAAAAGGACAGGAAGTCTTTACTGTGTCTCATTCAAGGTATGCTGAGCTCTCCACCATGCTTCCTTCCTCCATCATGTCATATATATATGGAATAGCCTAGGCAAGTCCAGACTAAACTAGGCTGGGAAAAAAAAGCTAGAAGGGAAGAGATTATTTTGGAATCAAACTGATTCACATCTGTCAGAATAGATTAGGAAACAAATGGGTTTAAGCCTCAGCTGCCTTCTGTCCCTCTCTCAGCTACAAGCTTCGCATCTGTAAGGATGCTTTAGTAATATCAAACATTGCTTTAAGTCTGGTACAGGAAAGCCACACTGTTGAGGAAGGGAGGAGGAGGGTAAAAGGACAAGAAGTCTTTACTGTGTCTTATTCAAGGTATGCTGAGCTCTCCATCATGCTTCCTTCCTCCATCATGTCATATATATATGGAATAGCCTAGGCAAGTCTAGACTAAACTAAACTGGGAAAGAAAAGCTAGAATAGAAGAGAATATTTTGGAATCAACTTAAATTGATTCACATCTGTCAGAATAGAATAGGAAACAAATAGGTTTAGACATCAGCTGCCTTCTTCCCTCTCTCTGCTACAAGCTTCACATCTGTAAGGATGCTTTAGTAATATCAAACATTGCTTTAAGTCTGGTACAGGAAAGCCACACTGTTGAGCATGGGAGGAGGAGGGTAAAAGGACAAGAAGTCTTTACTGTGTCTTATTCAAGGTATGCTGAGCTCTGCACCATTCTTCCTTTCCAGCTTCTCATATACATATGGAATAGACTAGGCAAGTCCAGACTAAACTAGGCTGGGAAAGAAAAGCTAGAAGGGAAGAGATTATTTTGGAATCAAACTGATTCACATCTGTCAGAATAGATTAGGAAACAAATGGGTTTAAACCTCAGCTGCCTTCTGTCCCTCTCTCAGCTACAAGCTTCGCATCTGTAAGGATGCTTTAGTAATATCAAACATTGCTTTAAGTCTGGTACAGGAAAGCCACACTGTTGAGGAAGGGAGGAGGAGGGTAAAAGGACAAGAAGTCTTTACTGTGTCTTATTCAAGGTATGCTGAGCTCTCCATCATGCTTCCTTCCTCCATCATGTCATATATATATGGAATAGCCTAGGCAAGTCTAGACTAAACTAGACTTGGAAAGAAAAGCTAGAAGGGAAGAGAATATTTTGGAATCAACTTAAATTGATTCACATCTGTCAGAATGGATTAGGAAACAAATGGGTTTAAACCTCAGCTGCCTTCTTAAATCTCTCAGCTACAAGCTTCACATCTGTAAGAATGCTTTAGTAATAGCAAACATTGCTTTAAGTCTGGTACAGGAAAGCCACACTGTTGAGGATGGGAGTAGGAGGGTAAAAGGACAAGAAGTCTTTACTGTGTCTCATTCAAGGTATGCTGAGCTCTCCATCATGCTTCCTTTCCAGCTTCTCTTATACATATGGAAAAGACTAGGCAAACCTAGACTAAACTAGACTGGGAAAGAAAAGCTAGAATAGAAGAGAATATTTTGGAATCAACTTAAATTGATTCACATCTGTCAGAATAGAATAGGAAACAAATGGGTTTAGTCCTCAGCTGCCGTCTGTTGCTCTCTCAGCTACAAGCTTCACATCTGTAAGGATGCTTTATTAATATCAAACATTCCTTTAAGTCTGGTACAGGAAAGCCACACTGTTGAGGATGGGAGGAGGAGGGTAAAAGGACAAAAAGTCTTTACTGTGTGTCATTCAAGGTATGCTGATCTCTTCACCATGCTTCCTTCCTCCATCATGTCATATATATATGGAATAGGCTAGGCAAGTCTAGACTAAACTAGCCTGGGAAATTAAAGCTAGAATAGAAGAGAATATTTTGGAATCAACTTAAATTGATTCACATCTGTCAGAATAGAATAGGAAAGAAATTGGTTAGGACCTCAGCTGCCTTCTGTCCCTCTCTCAGCTACAAGCTTCACATCTCTAAGGATGCTTTAGTAATATCAAGCATTGCTTTAAGTCTGGTACAGGAAAGCCACACTGTTGAGGAAGGGAGGAGGAGGGTAAAAGGACAAGAAGTCTTTACTGTGTCTCATTCAAGGTATGCTGAGCTCTCCATCATGCTTCCTTCCTCCATCATGTCATATATATATGGAATAGGCTAGGCAAGTCTAGACTAAACTAGACTGGGAAATTAAAGCTAGAATAGAAGAGAATATTTTGGAATCAACTTAAATTGATTCACATCTGTCAGAATAGAATAGGAAACAAATGGGTTTAGACCTCAGCCGCCTTCTTCTCTTTCTCAGCTACAAGCTTCACATCTGTAAGGATGCTTTAGTAATATCAAACATTGCTTTAAGCCTGGTACAGGAAAGCCACACTGTTGAGGAAGGGAGGAGGAGGGTAAAAGGACAAGAAGTCTTTCCTGTGTCTCATTCAAGGTATGCTGAGCTCTCCACCATGCTTCCTTTCCAGCTTCTCATATACATATGGAATAGACTAGGCAAACCTAGGCTAAACTAGACTGGGAAAGAAAAGCTAGAATAGAATAGAATATTTTGGAATCAACTTAAATTGATTCACATTTGTCAGAATAGATTAGGAAACAAATATGTTTAGACCTCAGCTGCCGTCTGTTGCTCTCTCAGCTACAAGCTTCACATCTGTAAGGATGCTTTATTAATATCAAACATTCTTTTAAGTCTGGTACAGGAAAGCCACACTGTTGAGGATGTGAGGAGGAGGGTAAAAGGACAAGAAGTCTTTACTGTGTGTCATTCAAGGTATGCTGAGCTCTCCATCATGCTTCCTTCCTCCATCATGTCATATATATATGGAATAGGCTAGGCAAGTCTAGACTAAATTAGACTGGGAAAGAAAAGCTAGAATAGAAGAGAATATTTTGGAATCCACTTAAATTGATTCACAACTGTCAGAATAGAATAGGAAACAAATGGGTTTAAACCTCAGCTGCCTTCTGTCCCTCTCTCAGCTACAAGCTTCACATCTGTAAGGATGCTTTAGTAATATCAAACATTGCTTTAAGTCTGGTACAGGAAAGCCACACTGTTGAGGATGGGAGGAGGAGGGTAAAAGGAAAAGAAGTCTTTACTGTGTCTTATTCAAGGTATGCTGAGCTCTGCACCATTCTTCCTTTCCAGCTTCTCATATACATATGGAATAGACTAGGCAAGTCCAGACTAAACTAGGCTGGGAAAGAAAAGCTAGAAGGGAAGAGATTATTTTGGAATCAAACTGATTCACATCTGTCAGAATAGATTAGGAAACAAATGGGTTTAAGCCTCAGCTGCCTTCTGTCCCTCTCTCAGCTACAAGCTTCGCATCTGTAAGGATGCTTTAGTAATATCAAACATTGCTTTAAGTCTGGTACAGGAAAGCCACACTGTTGAGGAAGGGAGGAGGAGGGTAAAAGGACAAGAAGTCTTTACTGTGTCTTATTCAAGGTATGCTGAGCTCTCCATCATGCTTCCTTCCTCCATCATGTCATATATATATGGAATAGCCTAGGCAAGTCTAGACTAAACTAAACTGGGAAAGAAAAGCTAGAATAGAAGAGAATATTTTGGAATCAACTTAAATTGATTCACATCTGTCAGAATAGAATAGGAAACAAATAGGTTTAGACATCAGCTGCCTTCTTCCCTCTCTCTGCTACAAGCTTCACATCTGTAAGGATGCTTTAGTAATATCAAACATTGCTTTAAGTCTGGTACAGGAAAGCCACACTGTTGAGCATGGGAGGAGGAGGGTAAAAGGAAAAGAAGTCTTTACTGTGTCTTATTCAAGGTATGCTGAGCTCTGCACCATTCTTCCTTTCCAGCTTCTCATATACATATGGAATAGACTAGGCAAGTCCAGACTAAACTAGGCTGGGAAAGAAAAGCTAGAAGGGAAGAGATTATTTTGGAATCAAACTGATTCACATCTGTCAGAATAGATTAGGAAACAAATGGGTTTAAACCTCAGCTGCCTTCTGTCCCTCTCTCAGCTACAAGCTTCGCATCTGTAAGGATGCTTTAGTAATATCAAACATTGCTTTAAGTCTGGTACAGGAAAGCCACACTGTTGAGGAAGGGAGGAGGAGGGTAAAAGGACAAGAAGTCTTTACTGTGTCTTATTCAAGGTATGCTGAGCTCTCCATCATGCTTCCTTCCTCCATCATGTCATATATATATGGAATAGCCTAGGCAAGTCTAGACTAAACTAGACTTGGAAAGAAAAGCTAGAAGGGAAGAGAATATTTTGGAATCAACTTAAATTGATTCACATCTGTCAGAATGGATTAGGAAACAAATGGGTTTAAACCTCAGCTGCCTTCTTAAATCTCTCAGCTACAAGCTTCACATCTGTAAGAATGCTTTAGTAATAGCAAACATTGCTTTAAGTCTGGTACAGGAAAGCCACACTGTTGAGGATGGGAGTAGGAGGGTAAAAGGACAAGAAGTCTTTACTGTGTCTCATTCAAGGTATGCTGAGCTCTCCATCATGCTTCCTTTCCAGCTTCTCTTATACATATGGAATAGACTAGGCAAACCTAGACTAAACTAGACTGGGAAAGAAAAGCTAGAATAGAAGAGAATATTTTGGAATCAACTTAAATTGATTCACATCTGTCAGAATAGAATAGGAAACAAATGGGTTTAGTCCTCAGCTGCCGTCTGTTGCTCTCTCAGCTACAAGCTTCACATCTGTAAGGATGCTTTATTAATATCAAACATTCCTTTAAGTCTGGTACAGGAAAGCCACACTGTTGAGGATGGGAGGAGGAGGGTAAAAGGACAAAAAGTCTTTACTGTGTGTCATTCAAGGTATGCTGATCTCTTCACCATGCTTCCTTCCTCCATCATGTCATATATATATGGAATAGGCTAGGCAAGTCTAGACTAAACTAGCCTGGGAAATTAAAGCTAGAATAGAAGAGAATATTTTGGAATCAACTTAAATTGATTCACATCTGTCAGAATAGAATAGGAAAGAAATTGGTTAGGACCTCAGCTGCCTTCTGTCCCTCTCTCAGCTACAAGCTTCACATCTCTAAGGATGCTTTAGTAATATCAAGCATTGCTTTAAGTCTGGTACAGGAAAGCCACACTGTTGAGGAAGGGAGGAGGAGGGTAAAAGGACAAGAAGTCTTTACTGTGTCTCATTCAAGGTATGCTGAGCTCTCCATCATGCTTCCTTCCTCCATCATGTCATATATATATGGAATAGGCTAGGCAAGTCTAGACTAAACTAGACTGGGAAATTAAAGCTAGAATACAAGAGAATATTTTGGAATCAACTTAAATTGATTCACATCTGTCAGAATAGAATAGGAAACAAATGGGTTTAGACCTCAGCCGCCTTCTTCTCTTTCTCAGCTACAAGCTTCACATCTGTAAGGATGCTTTAGTAATATCAAACATTGCTTTAAGCCTGGTACAGGAAAGCCACACTGTTGAGGAAGGGAGGAGGAGGGTAAAAGGACAAGAAGTCTTTACTGTGTCTCATTCAAGGTATGCTGAGCTCTCTCTCCATCATGCTTCCTTCCTCCATCATGTCATATATATATGGAATAGGCTAGGCAAGTCTAGACTAAACTAGACTGGGAAATTAAAGCTAGAATACAAGAGAATATTTTGGAATCAACTTAAATTGATTCACATCTGTCAGAATAGAATAGGAAACAAATGGGTTTAGACCTCAGCCGCCTTCTTCTCTTTCTCAGCTACAAGCTTCACATCTGTAAGGATGCTTTAGTAATATCAAACATTGCTTTAAGCCTGGTACAGGAAAGCCACACTGTTGAGGAAGGGAGGAGGAGGGTAAAAGGACAAGAAGTCTTTCCTGTGTCTCATTCAAGGTATGCTGAGCTCTCCACCATGCTTCCTTTCCAGCTTCTCATATACATATGGAATAGACTAGGCAAACCTAGGCTAAACTAGACTGGGAAAGAAAAGCTAGAATAGAATAGAATATTTTGGAATCAACTTAAATTGATTCACATTTGTCAGAATAGATTAGGAAACAAATATGTTTAGACCTCAGCTGCCGTCTGTTGCTCTCTCAGCTACAAGCTTCACATCTGTAAGGATGCTTTATTAATATCAAACATTCCTTTAAGTCTGGTACAGGAAAGCCACACTGTTGAGGATGTGAGGAGGAGGGTAAAAGGACAAGAAGTCTTTACTGTGTCTCATTCAAGGTATGCTGAGCTCTCCATCATGCTTCCTTCCTCCATCATGTCATATATATATGGAATAGGCTAGGCAAGTCTAGACTAAATTAGACTGGGAAAGAAAAGCTAGAATAGAAGAGAATATTTTGGAATCCACTTAAATTGATTCACATCTGCCAGAATAGAATAGGAAACAAATGGGTTTAGACCTCAGCTGCCTTCTGTCCCTCTCTCAGCTACAAGCTTCACATCTGTGAGGATGCTTTAGTAATATCAAACATTCCTTTAAGTCTGGTACAGGAAAGCCACACTGTTGAGGAAGGGAGGAGGAGGGTCAAAGGACAAGAAGTCTTTACTGTGTCTCATTCAAGGTATGCTGATCTCTCCACCATGCTTCCTTTCCACCTTCTCATATACATATGGAATAGACTAGGCAAACCTAGACTAAACTAGACTGGGAAAGAAAAGCTAGAATAGAAGAGAATATTTTGGAATGAAACTGATTCACATCTGTCAGAATAGATTAGGAAACAAATGGGTTTAGACCTCAGCTGCCTTCTGTCCCTCTCTCAGCTACAATCTTCGCATCTGGAAGGATGCTTTAGTAATATCAAACATTCCTTTAAGTCTGGTACAGGAAAGCCACACTGTTGAGGAGGGGAGGAGGAGGGAAAAAGGACAAGAAGTCTTTACTGTGTCTTATTCAAGGTATGCTGACCTCTGCACCATTCTTCCTTTCCAGCTTCTCATATACATATGGAATCTACTAGGCAAGTCCAGACTAAACTAGGCTGGGAAAGACAATCTAGAAGGGAAGAGATTATTTTGGAATCAAACTGATTCACATCTGTCAGAATAGATTAGGAAACAAATGGGTTTAAACCTCAGCTGCCTTCTGTCCCTCAGCTACAAGCTTCGCATCTGTAAGGATGCTTTAGTAATATCAAACATTGCTTTAAGTCTGGTACAGGAAAGCCACACTGTTGAGGAAGGGAGGAGGAGGGTAAAAGGACAAGAAGTCTTTACTGTGTCTCATTCAAGGTATGCTGAGCTCTCCATCATGCTTCCTTCCTCCATCATGTCATATATATATGGAATAGGCTAGGCAAGTCTAGACTAAACTAGACTGGGAAATTAAAGCTAGAAGGGAAGAGAATATTTTGGAATCAACTTAAATTAATTCACATCTGTCAGAGTAGAATAAGAAACAATTGGTTTAGACCTCAGCTGCCTTCTGTCTCTCTCTCAGCTACAAGCTTCATATCTGAAAGGATACTTTATTAATATCAAACATTGCTTTAAGTCTGGTACAGGAAAGCCACACTGTTGAGGAAGGGAGGAGGAGGGTAAAAGGACAAGAAGTCTTTACTGTGTCTCATTCAAGGTATGCTGATCTCTCCACCATGCTTCCTTTCCATCTTCTCATATACATATGAAATAGACTAGGCAAACCTAGACTAAATTAGACTGGGAAAGAAAAGCTAGAATAGAAGAGAATATTTTGGAATCAACTTAAATTGATTCACATCTGTCAGAATAGATAAGGAAACATATGGGTTTAGACCTCAGCTGCCTTCTGTCCCTCTCTCAGCTACAAGCTTCACATCTGTAAGGATGCTGTATTAATATCAAACATTGCTTTAAGTCTGGTACAGGAAAACCACACTGTTGAGGAAGGGAGGAGGAGGGTAAAAGGACAAGAAGTCTTTACTGTGTCTCATTCAAGGTATGCTGAGCTCTCCACCATGCTTCCTTTCCAGCTTCTTATATACATATGGAATAGGCTAGGCAAGTCTAGACTAAACTAGACTGGGCAAGAAAAGCTAGAATAGAAGAGAATATTTTGGAATCAACTTCAATTAATTCACATCTGTCAGAGTAGAACAGGAAACAAATGGGTTTTGACCTCAGCTGCCGCCTTCTCTTTCTCAACTACAAGCTTCACATCTGTAAGGATGCTTTATTAATATCAAACATTCCTTTAAGTCTGGTACAGGAAAGCCACACTGTTGAGGAAGGGAGGAGCAGGGTAAAAGGACAAGAAGTCTTTACTGTGTCTCATTCAAGGTATGCTGAGCTCTCCATCATGCTTCCTTCCTCCATCATGTCATATACATACGGAATAGGCTAGGCAAGTCTAGACTAAACTAGACTGGGAAAGAAAACCTAGAATAGAAGAGACTATTTTGGAATCAACTTAAATTGATTCACATCTGTCAAAATAGATTAGGAAACATATGGGTTTAAGCCTCAGCTGCCTTCTGTCCCTCTCTCAGCTACAAGCTTCGCATCTGTAAGGATGCTTTAGTAATATCAAACATTGCTTTAAGTCTGGTACAGGAAAGCCACACTGTTGAGGAAGGGAGGAGGAGGGTAAAAGGACAAGAAGTCTTTACTGTGTCTTATTCAAGGTATGCTGAGCTCTCCATCATGCTTCCTTCCTCCATCATGTCATATATATATGGAATAGCCTAGGCAAGTCTAGACTAAACTAGACTGGGAAAGAAAAGCTAGAATAGAAGAGAATATTTTGGAATCAACTTAAATTGATTCACATCTGTCAGAATAGAATAGGAAACAAATAGGTTTAGACCTCAGCTGCCTTCTTCCCTCTCTCTGCTACAAGCTTCACATCTGTAAGTATGCTTTAGTAATATCAAACATTGCTTTAAGTCTGGTACAGGAAAGCCACACTTTTGAGGATGGGAGTAGGAGGGTAAAAGGACAAGAAGTCTTTACTGTGTCTCATTCAAGGTATGCTGAGCTCTCCACCATGCTTCCTTTCCACCTTCTCATATACATATGGAATAGACTAGGCAAACCTAGACTAAACTAGACTGGGAAAGAAAAGCTAGAATAGAAGAGAATATTTTGGAATCAACTTAAATTGATTCACATCTGTCAGAATAGATTAGGAAACAAATATGTTTAGACGTCAGCTGCCGTCTGTTGCTCTCTCAGCTACAAGCTTCACATCTGTAAGGATGCTTTATTAATATCAAACATTCCTTTAAGTCTGGTACAGGAAAGCCACACTGTTGAGGATGGGAGGAGGAGGGTAAAAGGACAAAAAGTCTTTACTGTGTCTCATTCAAGGTATGCTGATCTCTTCACCATGCTTCCTTCCTCCATCATGTCATATATATATGGAATAGGCTAGGCAAGTCTAGACTAAACTAGCCTAGGAAATTAAAGCTAGAATAGAATAGAATATTTTGGAATCAACTTAAATTGATTCACATCTGTCAGAATAGAATAGGAAACAAATGGGTTTAGACCTCAGCCGCCTTCTTCTCTTTCTCAGCTACAAGCTTCACATCTGTGAGGATGCTTTAGTAATATCAAACATTCCTTTAAGTCTGGTACAGGAAAGCCACACTGTTGAGGAAGGGAGGAGGAGGGTAAAAGGACAAGAAGTCTTTACTGTGTCTCATTCAAGGTATGCTGAGCTCTCCACCATGCTTCCTTTCCCGCTTCTCATATACATATGGAATAGACTAGGCAAACCTAGGCTAAACTAGACTGGGAAAGAAAAGCTAGAATAGAATAGAATATTTTGGAATCAACTTAAATTGATTCACATTTGTCAGAATAGATTAGGAAACAAATATGTTTAGACCTCAGCTGCCGTCTGTTGCTCTCTCAGCTACAAGCTTCACATCTGTAAGGATGCTTTATTAATATCAAACATTCCTTTAAGTCTGGTACAGGAAAGCCACACTGTTGAGGAAGGGTGGAGGAGGGTAAAAGGACAAGAAGTCTTTACTGTGTCTCATTCAAGGTATGCTGAGCTCTCCATCATGCTTCCTTCCTCCATCATGTCATATATATATGGAATAGGCTAGGCAAGTCTAGACTAAATTAGACTGGGAAAGAAAAGCTAGAATAGAAGAGAATATTTTGGAATCAACTTAAATTGATTCACATCTGTCAGAATAGAATAGGAAACAAATGGGTTTAGACCTCAGCTGCCTTCTGTCCCTCTCTCAGCTACAAGCTTCACATCTGTGAGGATGCTTTAGTAATATCAAACATTGCTTTAAGTCTGGTACAGGAAAGCCACACTGTTGAGGAAGGGAGGAGGAGGGTAAAAGGACAAGAAGTCTTTACTGTGTCTCACTCAAGGTATGCTGATCTCTCCACCATGCTTCCTTTCCACCTTCTCATATACATATGGAATAGACTAGGCAAACCTAGACTAAACTAGACTGGGAAAGAAAAGCTAGAATAGAAGAGAATATTTTGGAATGAAACTGATTCACATCTGTCAGAATAGATTAGGAAACAAATGGGTTTAGACCTCAGCTGCCTTCTGTCCCTCTCTCAGCTACAATCTTCGCATCTGGAAGGATGCTTTAGTAATATCAAACATTCCTTTAAGTCTGGTACAGGAAAGCCACACTGTTGAGGAGGGGAGGAGGAGGGAAAAAGGACAAGAAGTCTTTACTGTGTCTCATTCAAGGTATGCTGAGCTCTCCACCATTCTTCCTTTCCAGCTTCTCATATACATATGGAATAGACTAGGCAAGTCTAGACTAAACTAGACTGGGAAAGAAAAGCTAGAATAGAAGAGAATATTTTGGAATCAACTTAAATTGATTCACATCTGTCAAAATAGAATAGGAAACAAATGGGTTTAGACCTCAGCTGCCTTCTGTCCCTCTCTCAGCTACAAGCTTCACATCTGTAAGGATGCTTTAGTAATATCAAACATTGCTTTAAGTCTGGTACAGGAAAGCCACACTGTTGAGCATGGGAGGAGGAGGGTAAAAGGACAAGAAGTCTTTACTGTGTCTTATTCAAGGTATGCTGACCTCTGCACCATTCTTCCTTTCCAGCTTCTCATATACATATGGAATAGACTAGGCAAGTCCAGACTAAACTAGGCTGGGAAAGACAATCTAGAAGGGAAGAGATTATTTTGGAATCAAACTGATTCACATCTGTCAGAATAGATTAGGAAACAAATGGGTTTAAACCTCAGCTGCCTTCTGTCCCTCTCTCAGCTACAAGCTTCGCATCTGTAAGGATGCTTTAGTAATATCAAACATTGCTTTAAGTCTGGTACAGGAAAGCCACACTGTTGAGGAAGGGAGGAGGAGGGTAAAAGGACAAGAAGTCTTTACTGTGTCTCATTCAAGGTATGCTGAGCTCTCCATCATGCTTCCTTCCTCCATCATGTCATATATATATGGAATAGTCTAGGCAAGTCTAGACTAAACTAGACTGGGAAATTAATGCTAGAATAGAAGAGAATATTTTGGAATCAACTTAAATTGATACGCATCAGTCAGAATAGAATAGGAAACAAATGGGTTTAGACCTCAGCTGCCATCTGTCCCTCTCTCTGCTACAAGATTCACGTCTGTAAGGAGGCTTTAGTAACATCAAACATTCTTTTAGGACTGGTACAGGAAGGCCACACTGCTGAGTAAGGGAGAAGGAGGGTAAAAGGACAGGAAGTCTTTACTGTGTCTCATTCAAGGTATGCTGAGCTCTCCACCATGCTTCCTTCCTCCATCATGTCATATATATATGGAATAGGCTAGGCAAGTCTAGACTAAACTAGACTGGGAAAGAAAAGCTAAAATAGAAGAGAATATTTTGGAATCAACTTAAATTGATTCACATCTGTCAGAATAGAATAGGAAACAAATGGGTTTAGACCTCAGCTGCCTTCTGTCCCTCTCTCAGCTACAAGCTTCACATCTGTAAGGATGCTTTAGTAATATCAAACATTCCTTTAAATCTGGTACAGGAAAGCCACACTGTTGAGGAAGGGAGGAGGAGGGTAAAAGGACAAGAAGTCTTTAGTGTGTCTCATTCAAGGCATGCGGAGCTCTCCACCATGCTTCCTTTCCAGCTTCTTATATACATATGGAATAGGCTAGGCAAGTCCAGACTAAACTAGACTGGGAATGAAAAGCTAGAAGGGAAGAGAATATTTTGGAATCAACTTAAATTGATTCACATCTGTCAGAATAGAATAGGAAACAAATGGGTTTAGACCTCAGCTGCCTTCTGTCTGTCTCTCATCTACAAGCTTCCCATCTGTAAGGATGCTTTATTAATATCAAACATTGCTTTAAGTCTGGTACAGGAAAGCCACACTGTTGAGGAAGGGAGGAGGAGGGTAAAAGGACAAGAAGTCTTTACTGTGTCTCATTCAAGGTATGCTGAGCTCTCTTCCATGCTTCCTTTCCAGCTTCTCATATACATACGGAATAGGCTAGGCAAGTCTAGACTAAACTATACTGGGAAAGAAAAGCTAGAATAGAAGAGAATATTTTGGAATCAACTTAAATTGATTCACATCTGTCAGAATAGAATAGGAAACAAATGGGTTTAGACCTCAGCTGCCTTCTGTCTCTCTCTCATCTACAAGCTTCCCATCTGTAAGGATGCTTTATTAATATCAAACATTGCTTTAAGTCTGGTACAGGAAAGCCACACTGTTGAGGAAGGGAGGAGGAGGGTAAAAGGACAAGAAGTCTTTACTGTGTCTCATTCAAGGTATGCTGAGCTCTCCATCATGCTTCCTTCCTCCATCATGTCATATATATATGGAATAGGCTAGGCAAGTCTAGACTAAACTAGACTGGGAAAGAAAAGCTAGAATAGAAGAGAATATTTTGGAATCAACTTAAATTGATTCACATCTGTCAGAATAGAATAGGAAACAAATGGGTTTAGACCTCAGCTGCCTTCTGTCTCTCTCTCATCTACAAGCTTCCCATCTGTAAGGATGCTTTATTAATATCAAACATTGCTTTAAGTCTGGTACAGGAAAGCCACACTGTTGAGGAAGGGAGGAGGAGGGTAAAAGGACAAGAAGTCTTTACTGTGTCTCATTCAAGGTATGCTGAGCTCTCCATCATGCTTCCTTTCCAGGTTCTCATATACATATGGAATAGGCTAGGCAAGTCTAGACTAAACTAGACTGGGAAAGAGAAGCTAGAATAGAAGAGAATATATTGGAATCAGCTTAAATTGATTCACATCTGTCAGAATAGAATAGGAAACAAATGGGTTTAGACCTCAGCTGCCTTTTTCTCTCTCTCTGCTACAAGCTTCACATCTGGAAGGATGCTTTAGTAATATCAAACATTGCTTTAAGTCTGGTACAGGAAAGCCACACTGTTGAGGAAGGGAGGAGGAGGGTAAAAGGACAAGAAGTCTTTAGTGTGTCTCATTCAAGGTATGCTGAGCTCTCCACCATGCTTCCTTTCCAGCTTCCTATATACATATGGAATAGGCTAGGCAAGTCCAGACTAAACTAGACTGGGAAATTAAAGCTAGAAGGGAAGAGAATATTTTGGAATCAACTTAAATTAATTCACATCTGTCAGAGTAGAATAGGAAACAAATGGGTTTAGACCTCAGCTGCCGCCTTCTCTTTCTCAACTACAAGCTTCCCATCTGTAAGGATGCTTTATTAATATCAAACATTGCTTGAAGTCTGGTACAGGAAAGCCACACTGTTGAGGAAGGGAGGAGGAGGGTAAAAGGACAAGAAGTCTTTACTGTGTCTCACTCAAGGTATGCTGATCTCTCCACCATGCTTCCTTTCCAGCTTCTCATATACATATGGAATAGACTAGGCAAACCTAGACTAAATTAGACTGGGAAAGAAAAGCTAGAATAGAAGAGAATATTTTGGAATCAACTTAAATTGATTCACATCTGTCAGAATAGATAAGGAAACAAATGGGTTTAGACCTCAGCTGCCGCCTTCTCTTTCTCCACTACAAGCTTCACATCTGGAAGGATGCTTTATTAATATCAAACATTGCTTTAAGTCTGGTACAGGAAAGCCACACTGTTGAGGGAAGGGAGGAGGAGGGTAAAAGGACAAGAAGTCTTTACTGTGTCTCATTCAAGGTATGCTGAGCTCTCTTCCATGCTTCCTTTCCAGCTTCTCATATACATACGGAATAGGCTAGGCAAGTCTAGACTAAACTATACTGGGAAAGAAAAGCTAGAATAGAAGAGAATATTTTGGAATCAACTTAAATTGATTCACATCTGTCAGAATAGAATAGGAAACAAATGGGTTTAGACCTCAGCTGCCTTCTGTCTCTCTCTCATCTACAAGCTTCCCATCTGTAAGGATGCTTTATTAATATCAAACATTGCTTTAAGTCTGGTACAGGAAAGCCACACTGTTGAGGAAGGGAGGAGGAGGGTAAAAGGACAAGAAGTCTTTACTGTGTCTCATTCAAGGTATGCTGAGCTCTCCATCATGCTTCCTTCCTCCATCATGTCATATATATATGGAATAGGCTAGGCAAGTCTAGACTAAACTAGACTGGGAAAGAAAAGCTAAAATAGAAGAGAATATTTTGGAATCAACTTAAATTGATTCACATCTGTCAGAATAGAATAGGAAACAAATGGGTTTAGACCTCAGCTGCCTTCTGTCTCTCTCTCATCTACAAGCTTCCCATCTGTAAGGATGCTTTATTAATATCAAACATTGCTTTAAGTCTGGTACAGGAAAGCCACACTGTTGAGGAAGGGAGGAGGGTAAAAGGACAAGAAGTCTTTAGTGTGTCTCATTCAAGGTATGCTGAGCTCTCCACCATGCTTCCTTTCCAGCTTCCTATATACATATGGAATAGGCTAGGCAAGTCCAGACTAAACTAGACTGGGAAATTAAAGCTAGAAGGGAAGAGAATATTTTGGAATCAACTTAAATTAATTCACATCTGTCAGAGTAGAATAGGAAACAAATGGGTTTAGACCTCAGCTGCCGCCTTCTCTTTCTCAACTACAAGCTTCACATCTGGAAGGATGCTTTAGTTATATCAAACATTGCTTTAAGTCTGGTACAGGAAAGCCACACTGTTGAGGAAGGGAGGAGGAGGGTAAAAGGACAAGAAGTCTTTACTGTGTCTCATTCAAGGTATGCTGAGCTCTCCACCATTCTTCCTTCCTCCATCATGTCATATGCATACGGAATAGGCTAGGCAAGTCTAGACTAAACTAGACTGGGAAAGAAAAGCTAGAATAGAAGAGAATATTTTGGAATCAACTTAAATTTATTCACATCTGTCAGAATAGAATAGGAAACAAATGGGTTTAGTCCTCAGCTGCCTTCTGTCTCTCTCTCATCTACAAGCTTCACATCTGTAAGGATGCTTTAGTAATAATAAACATTTCTTTAAGTCTTGTACAGGAAAGGCAGACAGTCGAGGAAGGGAGGAACCTGGTTAGGGGACAAGAAATCTTTGCTCTGTCTCATTCAAGGTATCCTGATCTCTCCCTTTTGCTACCTTTCGAATATGTCATAAATGTATAGTATAGGCTAAAGAAGTCTAGATTAAACTAGACTGGGCTAGAAAGAAGATAATATTGTGGAGTCAACTTAAATTGATTCATATCTATCAGAATAGAATAGGAAACAAATGGTTTTAAACCTCAGGCGTCTCTAATTTTGTCCTCTCTTTGCAGTGTTGGAAGACCGTTTCCTTTATCTCATCTTTGTCAATAAATTTTGTTTATGCTGGTACTATTACTCTGGATTAAAGTGTGTTTTTTCTTAAATGAGTATTCATTTTAAGATTGTTGTTTTCAGGGGAGGTACAAAGTCTTTGCCCATGTATAGGTTTTGTAACAGCTTCATATTAATTTGTTGAAACACTGTTTTTATTCAAAAGAAGTTTCCGAGTAAGTCTAAGACTGGAAAGATTTTAATCTGTAGTTTACTGGTCATGTTAGTAATGGGGAATAGTTAAAGTCTAGAATTTTCTGAAATATTTTATTGAGAGAATTACCTTCAAAAATCTTAGCTTAAACCGCGTTCCCAGAGACGTGCAGAAATCCTAATTAGGATTGGAGTCAAACCTGACCTCTGGTTTCTTATTTCTACTCCTTTTTGTTTAATGTACTGCTCACTATCTTTTTAATATTAGGTTGACTAAAACAAATTACATTTTTTTTTATCCTATAGCAGTGAGCTGTATATTTGAAACATCAGCCACATTTAAGTCATTCGTACTGTATACTTCTTGCTTTGTATGGAGGACATCTCTGTGTTTCAAAGTAGTACTCAAATGGACATTAGTACTCCTGAGTAAAGCTATCCATATGTTTTTACAGTCATCATTTTCATAATTCTGAAGAGTTATCTGTTGTTGGCAAAATGTTTGTTTCCTCATCATTACGCTGATGTCAAGATCAAGACTTTTGCTTCAACTTCAGTCTAGCTTTGAGCTTTGTCTGAAATGTAGTGATAGTGCATCTGTTAACAAGAGCTATTTATCACTTTGTGTTCTTTGGCTATATCCCCATTTCTCTGCTATCTAGCATGTTAAGCTTGCACACTTTCTTTTGAGTATAAACTTGTATCTCTGAACGCCATTGCTTAATCTTTGTCCTAAGCTCATTATATCCTGGCCTTCATAGGGCAGCAATGGCATTGTATTAGTAACCCAAGCATAACGTCTGCGTTTGTTCTTGTTTTCTTTTGCGTTTTCAGTTATGTGCAAGCTTTCTCAAAGCAAGACAAGTCAAGTCAAAAGGATTGACAATAAAATGCAGGATGAAGAAAGACCGTTCTAGACCATTTGGTTTAAGTCTTGGCTCCCTTGATACGTTCATTACTTCAGTAGGTGTATGTGTGACTTCTGACTTATGATTATGAGCTGCATTTCAGTGGCACATTCTTACGCTAACGCCAGCTGAAGTCATGCGGTGGGGACACCTACTGTTGCACATTTTGC
The DNA here is from genome assembly GCF_012275295.1 of Melopsittacus undulatus. NCBI lineage: Eukaryota > Metazoa > Chordata > Aves > Psittaciformes > Psittaculidae > Melopsittacus > Melopsittacus undulatus. The sequence continues at coordinate 147,576,548 of NC_047527.1, forward strand.
TGTTAGGTCTCGCAATTTGAAGTTCTGACTTTTCACTTACGGGAGAAATGCTGCAGGGCTTCTCACTCCCTGACTCAGACAATTTAGGATCAAGGAAAAGACTCTTTGCAAGTTGTTTGACGTACAGGTTTATCATGCTTGAGTTAATGAAAATTATAAACGAATAGTAGTTGTTAAACTGATGAGAAAACTTTCTATCAGGATGATTTATATGTCGCTGTGCCTTTAAGAGTTACTTGACACCCTTCAGGATGAAGCATTATTTGTTCACACGCATACCCTTCTTTTTTTTGAACTTCAACATGAATAAATAGGCACAGCAGAGAGGTGAGAAAGCTTTTAGGCACAGGACACACCTCCGAAGCTAGACGTTAATTTTGATAATAAAAACTGGGGAGAGGGCATGATAGAGACATAGTTTTCTATGAATACCAGCTGAACAAACCTAGTAAATTGGGCAGAATTTCTGTGAGGAATTGAAGCATACACTGCAGAACAGATTATTTCAACTGTACTTAGAAAACAAACCAAACTTGACATTTGTTTTAAGTCAGGTGGTCCTGTTCACAGCAAAATGACAAACAATCTGTAAAATGATATATCCTTATTTCCTGGGCAGCTTTAGTGATTTGCATACTTACATTCAGTGTAGATGGCATAAATCGTAAATGATCGTACAAGGAAACAATGTCATTTCTTAAAGTTTCCTGGTTGTAAATAATTACCTTAGCATAAATGTGTTGCTGTAACTTGAATAATGGTAAAAGCATAACAGAAGCACGCTGCTGGACCAAAGAAAAGTTTGGACTTAAACACTGGTGGTATACTTCAATGCTAAGTTGAATTTTCTGATGTAGGAAATACAGGTTGATAACCAATGTTGTCCTTACGTGGGCTGGAATCATAAATTTCATCACTGCGCAGCACTTGCAAAAGAAACAGAAAAACTTAGACAAACTGAATTGAAATTATTCACACTAACACTGCAAATGTAAGAACAGTGACTGCCAGAACTAGAAATAAGAAATCAGAGAAACAAACTTGTGTTTGGGACTTAAAAGAGCAAAGAGAAATAAAGGACATTAAAAAATGGCAGAACCACACAAATGTTGAGGTTGGAATGGACCTCAGGAGACCCCTACGCAAGCAGGGATACCTATAGCCAGTTGTCCAGAACTATGGCTAGATGGCTTTTAAGTATCTCCAAGGAGAGCAAGTCTGCAACCTCCCAGCACAACCTGTACCAGTGCTCAGACATCTTGCCAGTAAAAGAGTGTTAACTGATATTCACAGGTAACCTCCTGTGTTTCAGTTTGTGCCTAATGTCTCTGGTCCTGTCACCACTGGAAAGAGCCTGGCTGTGACTTTTTTGTATCCTCCCTTCAGGTATTTATAAACATTTGGGTTTTCTTAATCACATAGGTCATCTGTAGCTTGGCTGTTTCTCAAAAATAAAGAAAAAATATGAAAATACGCCCCTGATTTGCAAGTTTTGGGTTGTGTTTTTTGGTGGGTTTTTTTTTTCTTTTTTTTTTTTGGGGTGGTGGTTTGCTTGGTTGGTTGTTTTATTCTTTGTTTTGGGTTTTTTTTATGTATCACTTCTGGTTTTATAGGGAAGAGCACAGCAAACCACGTTCACCTTAGTTTGTTAGGTGTCTTCAGGTCTCATGACGAGGGGATATGAATCGATGTAAGTTCTCAGAGTTTGAGCACTGCTGGTGTAGGTCAGTCCAAATCCAGGTGCCATCTTGGCTCCCTAACCCTGCTCAGCTGCAGTCTTGAAGCAAGTGTAAAGACTGGGCTCTGTGAATGTGCACAGAATACCCAGGGCGCAAGTGTGTGCCTGCACCAGACACAAAGCGAGCACTTGAGGAAACTTCCCTCTCCAAACTGAGCAATTGTGATCGTGAACTGCCAAGAACATTTTCTTTTGTTCTGTGTCATATGTCAATCCATTGGAATTTTCAGGATGGCAAGCAGTGATTCATGATGATGTTTTTTTTTCCCTTGGGCAGTAAGTATATAGAGAAGCAAGCTACATTCTTCTCCATAGCCCTAGTAGCAACCAGATATACTAGGGTTTTTTTTTGTTCAGCTCTTCAGTCAGAGACTTCTAATTACATGTTATTTGTAGGGAACAGCAATGACTCCCAGCAAGTTATGTCTGCTGGAGATCACTGCCTCCTGGTTTGGTGAAGGTTTGGAGTTTGAAAGGGAAATGGTGACTAATATAAGGGAGTGGTTTTCAGGTAAACTTGAAAATTGCCGTAATATTGATTGAGTGTCTGAGGTTAGGCTGGGAAAGGAAATAATTTCAGTGAAGGCTTTAAAATAATCAGATGTAATGCAGAGGCAGGTGTCTCTCTGGGTTTCATTAGATACCAGTGCAGGGCCTGTCTGGGATTTACCAGCACGCAAGACTGCCAGCATGCTCCATTGCGGAGTTTTGCAAAGGTGAGAAATGAGATGGAATGAAGGGTCTGCCTGCCAATCAGAGGCTGCCTATGTGATCAACCTAGGAGCACTTCACAGCAGCAGAGCCCATTTTTAATGTGTCTGGAGGAATCAAGACTTCCCAAGAACAGTACTTTGATATGTACTGCTTGTATTCAGCCCATTAGAGATTATTCCTCATCTGAATGTCTTCCTTTGTTATTTCATTTAAGATCAATTATCATACATTTCTCAATGCAATTACTGTGTGAAAGCTTTTAAGGGAAAAAGGATCTTGGCTGTGAGCTCCTCTCAGTAGGATCAGGGTCATCTTTGATCTCTTTAAAACACTTAAACCAACAGGGCTCAAAGCATGCCCTGCTTGGTCTTGAAACAGGAGTTGATCGTCCTCACCCTGATTGCAGCTTTGTTGGTTGTGCTGAAGTGGAAAAATGTTGCTTCTGAAGGCTGGATCTATGTACTTAAAGGATGAGTTTTGCAGTCAGTTCAGCTGTGGGTGCTCACATATTCGGTCCATTTGTTGTGATGTTGAGAGATTTAGAGAAAGAGAATCCATGTTAATAGGTGGCTTACACAGGGATGGGCAGATTGATTTGATTGTAATGATTTCTGTCCATGAGCGCACCACAGTGAGGCCTGGTTCTCCAGCCCATCTGCAGATGTTTGAACAAATTTTCATGGATTCCTGCTGCTTCCCCCCCCCCCTGAAAAAAGGTAACTATTACAATTCTGGTTTCAGTATCAATCCAGTAACTAGTTTTTCTGACCTCTTTGTTGCTGGGTATCTGTAACCTTGAAAGGATCCTTATTTTATATAAAGAAAAAAAAACCAAAACACCCAAACCAACAAGTTTTTATTTGTTGTGGAGAGAGGTTTGGAAATATGTACCATTTGGACCAAAACCAGCTAGAAGACAAGTTGAAAGAACTCAAAGTATGCACACTTATTAGTAGAGATGTGGTCCTATGGACAGGTCTCCTATAATGCTTGCTTTAATCCCAACTAAAAAGGCTGGAGATTTCATCAAATGATGAAAGTATTCTATGATTTGCATGGCTGGAGATGGACTTCCCAGCAAAAGCTTGAGTGAGGTCCTAGTTCTACTGACTTCCACCTACCATAGATGTGACCTGCAAATAACTCGCAGTGTATAAAAGAGAGCGGGGGGGGGGGCGGGTGTAAGGGGAGTGAAAGAAGAGAACATGCAGATGGCAAGAGTTTTCTTCTGGCTTTCCCTCCCCCCCCCCCCCCCAGCTTTCTAGCTCAGATGTGAAAATATTTATCTGCACATTGTTCTTTACAGAAACTCCCTAAAAGACAATTCCTGATGCTGTTTCTGTTGTTTTTAAAACTATCTTAGGAAGCAGCAGACAAAACAGTTTATTTCAAGGTGCATTCTAATTGTGTGCAGAGATGTTGTTGCTAGTAATATTAAGAGATTGATTTTAGTCACTCCTGAAGTCAGGTGAAGAACATAGCTGACCTAAACCTAGAACTCAGAATAGCAGTTTAGAAACACTATAGGGTCTTTCTTGGTTGGTTGAGGGAGTTTTGGCATATAAAAAAGACAAGGAGAAAGATTAGTTAGATGCAAAGTCTGTAGTATTCAGACAGTTCTAAATAGGATTTCTACGGCAAGGGTTGAGCTTAGGAAAACATTGTACAGCTCAGACCTTCACTACAAACAGAACATTAGGTTACAGGACTTGTGTAGGACTCATAACAGTGGCTTGTTCTGTTTCATCACACTTCAGTGATCTTAGTGAATTTATTGAGCATTTTCAGCTGATTCCACAGATGTGAAATCACTGAGCAGTGAGACCTGAACCTCTTACTAACAGATTTTGTTCTGTTGCATAGTCTGTGTCATGTTTCATGGGAAATTCTTCCTGTGGTCACCATCCCTACATTCACACAGATGCTGTGCCTGCTATGGATGGGTCTGTCTAGTAGTCATCCTGCATTTTAAAATGAGGTTTATTTACTTTTGAGTGGGAGCCATTTTTCAATGAGGTAAAATATCTGAAAGAAAAACAAGTTGCTGAATTTAGAATGGGGAAGAGTAAAACTGAAATTGGCTTTCCTCATCTAAATTAGAGAGACAGTTTTATGTATGGTAGACAGACATTTCTGTTGATATTACCTCTAGAGACAGGTCAGCCAATGCTGAGAAGCAGTTCATTGATATCATAGGAGTGATTTGACTATAATCTGTTAGAGTGCTTTAGAAGCAGTCCAGAATTGGTAGCTTAGCTTTCCAGTGAATCAGGGGTAAAATACAAGTCTTGAAGATCTTGCTGAATACATTGCTCAAATGAGAGTGAGTCAAGTAAAAATTACAGGTCTTCTGTGATAAGATGCTGTATCCTAGCGCATGATGTGTCAAAAACATTTGAGCTTAGGCAAAAGTTGGTCCCTGGTTAGAGAGGGGATGGCTGCCGGGGCTGCTGTCAGGGCTTCATGGCTGGTTTCTGCAATGGCCTGAGAGAAGAGAAACAGCCCTGTGCTTGTCCTTGGGAGCCCAATGGGTCAGGACGCATCAGGGAGCCTGGCAGCTGTGCCCAGAGCGTGAGCACCAAGGGCTGGGACAGCTCCTGGACACAGGCACTGCCTTGGGGCCAACACCTCAAAGGCTTCCTCTGAAGGCTGCTGGGCTGAGGGGCAGGAGGTGTGGCTGGGCATAGGTGGGCCCTGTCACCCCCATGTCATTGTGACACCACCTGGCAACGCAGCAACAACAACGCCCAGCAACAAGAACGCCCGGGGACAGAATAAAAGGCAGCAGCCTCCTGTGTCCCCTGGCAGAGATGGCCCAGGGCAGCCCAAGGACATCCGAGAGGAAGTCCTTGAGGAGCTGGTGGAGTTACTTGGAGAGGCCTTGAGGGAGGAAGACCAGCAGCTGGTGAAGGCTGCTGGAGGCCAGCTCCTGGCAGGAGCAGCTTGTTAGCACTTGGGAGGGGAGCAGTTCTTTTCAGCTGGATAGCTGTGCCCAGACCATAGGAATGCCACCTGGAAGAGCACTGCAGAGCTCATCATCTTCATCCCCTGCGGAGCCAGGGGCAGGAGCCGTAAGCAAAAGGATAGAGAGATCCAGGGATCCCAGTACTTTGGAGCAACCACTGGTTCCCTGCCAGGCATAGGGAGGGCGGATTCTTGCCCACAGGGTTGGTCAGGCCCGGGGCCTTTGACCACTCTTGGGAGCTGCTGAGGTGATTCTGGGTTGAGGGAGAATAGGGCTTGGGGGTCTTCTGGGAGGTGTGACCAGGCTTTGGAGCAGGAGCAGGTCTTGCTCACATGCTCAGGGATAGCCGATCGCCAGTGTTGGGGTCAGGAAGGAATTTTCCCCCAGGCAGATTGGCCCTGGGCCCGGGGGTTTTTCGCCTTCCTCTGAGCATCGAGCAAGACCACTTGCTAGGGCTCCTCTGGTCCATTCTGGCTGCTCGTGCACCAAGAAGGTGGCACCTCGTGTCCTGCAGCTGGGGGGGGGGAAGGCTTTTTTTCCCCCTATGGATCTGAGAGTGTCCCTGGGGGTTTTTTTGCCTTCCTCTGCAGCAGTGAGCCAGCCCCTTGACAGGGCTCCTCTGGGCTATTGTGGCCCAAAGGCTGCTGCTCCTGCTCCACACAGGTGCCCCTCGTGCCCCACATCTGGGGGGAGGAAGCTTTTGCGACAACCAGGGTAGCCACTGGCAGTTGCTGCTTGTCCTCTGTTGCACTGAGCACAGCCTCTTGTCAGGGTCTTTCGGCTTGGTTCTCACCTGCTGCTCTCACCCTTCTAAGGCAGGACTTGTACTCTGGCTTTCTCTGACTCGATTTTAAAACACAACCTTGGAGAGGGAGCAAGCTCTTCCTTTTTCTGGGATCCATTTTTAGGGGGTTTTGCTTGTGCACAGCGGCCTGTGCTTGGAAGCGTTTCAGGCTTGTCATCCATCAGGAGCAGACACATCACATCTCTCCCTGCCTAGGAGACTGGGAAAGAAAAGCTAGAATAGAAGAGAAAATTTTGGAATCAACTTAAATTGATTCACATCTGTCAGAATAGAATAGGAAACAAATGGTTTTAGACCTCAGCTGCCTTCTGTGTCCCTCTCTCAGCTACAAGCTTCACATCTGTGAGGATGCTTTAGTAATATCAAACATTCTTTTAGGAGTGGTACTGGAAAGTCACACTGTTGAGGAAGAAGGAGGAGGGTAAAAGGACAAGAAGTCTTTACTGTGTCTCATTCAAGGTATGCTGAGCTCTCCACCATGCTTCCTTCCTCCATCATGTTGTATATATATATGGAATAGGCTAGGCAAGTCTAGACTAAATTAGACTGGGAAAGAGAAGTTAGAAAAGAAGAAAATATTTTGGAATCAACTTAAAATAATTCACATCTGTCAGAATAGAATAGGAAACAAATGGGTTTAGACCTCAGCTGCTTTCTTCCCTCTCTCTGCTACAAGCTTCACATGTGGAAGGATGCTTTAGTAATATCAAAAATTGCTTTAAGTCTGGTACAGGAAAGCCACACTGTTGAGGAAGGGAGGAGGAGGGTAAAAGGACAAGAAGTCTTTACTGTGTCTCATTCAAGGTATGCTAAGCTCTCCACCATGCTTCCTTCCTCCATTATGTCATATATATATGGAATAGGCTAGGCAAGTCTAGACTAAACTAGACTGGGAAATTAAGGCTAGAATAGAAGAGACTATTTTGGAATCAACATAAATTGATTCACATCTGTCAGAATAGAATAGGAAACAAATGGGTTTAGACCTCAGCTGCCTTCTGTGTCCCTCTCTCAGCTAGCAGCTTCACAACTGTGAGGATGCATTGTTAATATCAAACATTGCTTTAAGTCTGGTACAGGAAAGCCACACTGTTGAGGAAGGGTGGAGGAGGGTAAAAGGACAAGAAGTCTTTACTGTGTCTCATTCAAGGTATGCTGAGCTCTCCACCATGCTTTATTTCCAGGTTCTCATATGCATATGGAATAGACTAGGCAAGTCAAGTCAAAACTAGACTGGGAAAGAAAAGCTAGAAGGGAAGAGAATATTTTGGAATGAACTTAAATTGATTCACATCTGTCAGAATAGATTAGGAAACAAATGGGTTTAGACCTCAGCTGCCTTCTGTGTCCCTCTCTCAGCTAGCAGCTTCACATCTGTGAGGATGCTTTAGTCATATCAAACTTTCTTTTAGGAGTGGTACAGGAAAGCCACACTGTTGAGGCAGGGAGGAGGAAGGTAAAAGGACAAGAAGTCTTTACTGTGTCTCATTCAAGGTATGCTGAGCTCTCCATAATGCTTCCTTCCTCCATCATGTCATATATATATGGAATAGGCTAGGCAAGTCTAGTCTAAACTAGACTGGGAAAGAAAAGCTAGAATAGAAGAGAATATTTTGGAATTAACTTAAATTGATTCACATCTGTCAGAATAGATTAGGAAACAATTGGGTTCACACCTCAATCGCCTTCTGTCCCTCTCTCAGCTACAAGCTTCACATCTGTGAGGATGCGTTAGTAATATCAAACATTCTTTTAGGACGGGTACAGGAAAGGCACACAGTCGAGGAAGGGAGGAGGAGGGTAAAAGGACAAGAAGTCTTTACTGTGTCTCATTCAAGGTATGCTGAGTTCTCTATCATGATTGCTTTCCAACTTCTCATATACCTATGGAATAGACTAGGCAAGTCTAGACTAAAGTAGACTGGGAAGGAAAAGCTAGAATAAAAGAGAATATTTTGGAATCAACTTAAATTGATTCACATCTGACAGAATAGATTAGGAAACAAATGGGTTTAAACCTCAGCTGCCTTCTGTCCCTCTCTCAGCTACAAGCTTCACATCTGTAAGGATGCTGTATTAATATCAAACATTGCTTTAAGTCTGGTACAGGAAAGCCACACTGTTGAGGAAGTGAGGAGGAGGGTAAAAGGTCAAGAAGTCTTTAGTGTGTCTCATTCAAGGTATGCTGAGCTCTCCACCATGCTTCCTTCCTCCATCATGTCATATATATATGGAATAGGCTAGGCAAGTCTAGACTATACTAGACTGGGAAAGAAAAGCTAGAAGGGAAGAGAATATTTTGGAATCAACTTAAATTGATTCACATCTGTCAGAATAGAATAGGAAACAAATGGGTTTAGACCTCAGCCGCCTTCTGTGTCCCTGTCTCAGCTACAAGCTTCACATGTGTAAGGATGCTTTATTAATATCAAACATTGCTTTAAGTCTGGTACAGGAAAGCCACACTGTTGAGGAAGGGAGGAGGAGGGTAAAAGGACAAGAAGTCTTTACTGTGTCTCATTCAAGGTATGCTGAGCTCTCCATCATGCTTCCTTCCTCCATCATGTAATATATATATGGAATAGGCTAGGCAAGTCCAGACTAAACTAGACTGGGAATGAAAAGCTAGAATAGAAGAGAATATTTTGGAATCAACTTAAATTGATTGACATCTGTCAGAATAGAATAGGAAACAAATGGGTTTAGACCTCAGCCGCCTTCTTCTCTTTCTCAGCTACAAGCTTTACATCTGTAAGGATGCTTTATTAATATCAAACATTGCTTTAAGTCTGGTACAGGAAAGCCACACTGTTGAGGAAGGGAGGAGGAGGGTAAAAGGACAAGAAGTCTTTACTGTGTCTCATTCAAGGTATGCTGAGCTCTCCACCATGCTTCCTTTCCAGCTTCTTATATACATATGGAATAGGCTAGGCAAGTCTAGACTAAACTAGACTGGGAAAGAAAAGCTAGAATAGAAGAGAATATTTTGGAATCAACTTAAATTAATTCACATCTGTCAGAGTAGAATAGGAAACAAATGGGTTTAGACCTCAGCCGCCGCCTTCCCTTTCTCAACTACAAGCTTCACATATGGAAGGATGCTTTAGTAATATCAAACATTGCTTTAAGTCTGGTACAGGAAAGCCACACTGTTGAGGAAGGGAGGAGGAGGGTAAAAGGACAAGAAGTCTTTACTGTGTCTCATTGAAGGTATGCTGATCTCTCCACCATGCTTCCTTTCCAGCTTCTCATATACATATAGAATAGACTAGGCAAACCTAGACTAAATTAGACTGGGAAAGAAAAGCTAGAATAGAAGAGAATATTTTGGAATCAACTTAAATCTATTCACATCTCTCAGAATAGATAAGGAAACAAATGGGTTTAGACCTCAGCTGCCTTCTGTCCCTCTCTCAGCTACAAGCTTCACATCTGTAAGGATGCTTTATTAATATCAAACATTGCTTTAAGTCTGGTACAGGAAAGCCACACTGTTGAGGAAGGGAGGAGGAGGGTAAAAGGACAAGAAGTCTTTACTGTGTCTCATTCAAGGCATGCTGAGCTCTCCATCATGCTTCCTTCCTCCATCATGTCATATGTATATGGAATAGGCTAGGCAAATCTAGACTAAACTAGACTGGGAAATTAAAGCTAGAAGGGAATAGAATATTTTGGAATCAACTTAAATTGATTCACATCTGTCAGAATAGAATAGGAAACAAATGGGTTTAGACCTCAGCTGCCTTCTGTCTCTCTCTCATCTACAAGCTTCCCATCTGTAAGGATGCTTTATTAATATCAAACATTGCTTTAAGTCTGGTACAGGAAAGCCACACTGTTGAGGAAGGGAGGAGGAGGGTAAAAGGACAAGAAGTCTTTACTGTGTCTCATTCAAGGTATGCTGAGCTCTCCATCATGCTTCCTTCCTCCATCATGTCATATATATATGGAATAGGCTAGGCAAGTCCAGACTAAACTAGACTGGGAATGAAAAGCTAGAATAGAAGAGAATATTTTGGAATCAACTTAAATTGATTGACATCTGTCAGAATAGAATAGGAAACAAATGGGTTTAGACCTCAGCCGCCTTCTTCTCTTTCTCAGCTACAAGCTTTACATCTGTAAGGATGCTTTATTAATATCAAACATTGCTTTAAGTCTGGTACAGGAAAGCCACACTGTTGAGGAAGGGAGGAGGAGGGTAAAAGGACAAGAAGTCTTTACTGTGTCTCATTCAAGGTATGCTGAGCTCTCTTCCATGCTTCCTTTCCAGCTTCTCCTATACATACGGAATAGGCTAGGCAAGTGTAGACTAAACTATACTGGGAAAGAAAAGCTAGAATAGAAGAGAATATTTTGGAATCAACTTAAATTGATTCACATCTGTCAGAATAGAACAGGAAACAAATGGGTTCAGACCTCAGCTGCCGTCTGTCCCTCTCTCAGCTACAAGCTTCACATCTGTAAGGATGCTGTATTAATATCAAACATTGCTTTAAGTCTGGTACAGGAAATCCACACTGTTGAGGAAGGGAGGAGGAGGGTAAAAGGACAAGAAGTCTTTACTGTGTCTCATTCAAGGTATGCTGAGCTCTCCACCATGCTTCCTTTCCAGCTTCTCATATACATATGAAATAGACTAGGCAAACCTAGACTAAATTAGACTGGGAAAGAAAAGCTAGAATAGAAGAGAATATTTTGGAATCAACTTAAATTTATTCACATCTGTAAGAATAGAATAGGAAACATATGGGTTTAGACCTCAGCTGCCTTCTGTCCCTCTCTCAGCTACAAGCTTCACATCTGTAAGGATGCTGTATTAATATCAAACATTCCTTTAAATCTGGTACAGGAAAGCCACACTGTTGAGGAAGGGAGGAGGAGGGTAAAAGGACAAGAAGTCTTTACTGTGTCTCATTCAAGGTATGCTGAGGTCTCCACCATGCTTCCTTTCCAGCTTCTTATATACATATGGAATAGGCTAGGCAAGTCTAGACTAAACTAGACTGGGCAAGAAAAGCTAGAATAGAAGAGAATATTTTGGAATCAACTTAAATTAATTCACATCTGTCAGAGTAGAATAGGAAACAAATGGGTTTAGACCTCAGCTGCCGCCTTCTCTTTCTCAACTACAAGCTTCACATCTGTAAGGATGCTTTATTAATATCAAACATTCCTTTAAGTCTGGTACAGGAAAGCCACACTGTTGAGGAAGGGAGGAGCAGGGTAAAAGGACAAGAAGTCTTTACTGTGTCTCATTCAAGGTATGCTGAGCTCTCCATCATGCTTCCTTCCTCCATCATGTCATATACATACGGAATAGGCTAGGCAAGTCTAGACTAAACTATACTGGGAAAGAAAAGCTACAATAGAAGAGAATATTTTGGAATCAACTTAAATTGATTCACATCTGTCAGAATAGAATAGGAAACAAATGGGTTTAGACCTCAACTGCCTTCTGTGTCCCTCTCTGAGCTCCAAGATTTACATCTGTGCGGATGCTTTAGTAATATCAAACGTTCTTTTAGGACTGGTACAGGAAAGCCACACTGTTGAGGAAGGGTGGAGGAGGGTAAAAGGACAAGAAGTCTTTACTGTGTCTCATTCAAGGAATGCTGAGCTCTCCACTATTCTTCCTTTCCAGGTTCTCATATACATATGGAATAGACTAGGCAAGTCTAGACAAAACTAGTCTGGGAAAGAAAAGCTAGAAGGGAAGAGAATATTTTGGAATCAACTTAAATTGATTCACATCTGTCAGAATAGATTAGGAAACAAATGGGTTTAGACCTCAGCCGCCTTCTTCTCTTTCTCAGCTACAAGCTTCACATCTGTAAGGATGCTTTATTAATATCAAACATTGCTTTAAGTCTGGTACAGGAAAGCCACACTGTTGAGGAAGGGAGGAGGAGGGTAAAAGAAGTCTTTACTGTGTCTCATTGAAGGTATGCTGATCTCTCCACCATGCTTCCTTTCCAGCTTCTTATATACATATGGAATAGGCTAGGCAAGTCCAGACTAAACTAGACTGGGAATGAAAAGCTAGAAGGGAAGAGAATATTTTGGAATCAACTTAAATTGATTCACATCTCTCAGAATAGGATAGGAAACAAATGTGTTTAGACCTCAGCTGCCTTCTGTCTCTCTCTCATCTACAAGCTTCCCATCTGTAAGGATGCTTTATTAATGTCAAACATTGCTTTAAGTCTGGTACAGGAAAGCCACACTGTTGAGGAAGGGAGGAGGAGGGTAAAAGGACAAGAAGTCTTTACTGTGTCTCATTCAAGGTATGCTGAGCTCTCCATCATGCTTCCTTCCTCCATCATGTCATATATATATGGAATAGGCTAGGAAGGTCTAGACTAAACTAGACTGGGAAATTAAAGCTAGAAGGGAATAGAATATTTTGGAATCAACTTAAATTAATTCACATCTGTCAGAGTAGAATAGGAATCAAATGGGTTTAGACCTCAGCCGCCACCTTCTCTTTCTCAACTACAACCTTCACATCTGGAAGGATGCTTTAGTAATATCAAACATTGCTTTAAGTCTGGTACAGGAAAGCCACACTGTTGAGGAAGGGAGGAGGAGGGTAAAAGGAAAAGAAGTCTTTACTGTGTCTCTTTCAAGGTATGCTAAGCTCTCCACCATGCTTCCTTCCTCCATCATGTCATATATATATGGAATAGGCTAGGCAAGTCTAGACTAAACTAGACTGGGAAAGAAAAGCTAGAATAGAAGAGAATACTTTGGAATCAACATAAATTGATTCACATCTGTCAGAATAGAATAGGAAACAAATGGGTTTAGACCTCAGCTGCCTTCTGTGTCCCTCTCTCAGCTCCAAGATTTACATCTGTGCGGATGCTTTAGTAAGATCAAATGTTCTTTTAGGACTGGTACAGGAAAGCCACACTGTTGAGGAAGGGAGGAGGAGGGTAAAAGGACAAGAAGTCTTTACTGTGTCTCGTTGAAGGTATGCTGAACTCTCCACCATGCTTCCTTTCCAGCTTCTTATATACATATGGAATAGACTAGGCAAGTCCAGAATAAACTAGACTGGGAATGAAAGGCTAGAAGGGAAGAGAATATTTTGGAATCAACTTAAATTGATTCACATCTCTCAGAATAGAATAGGAAACAAATGGGTTTAGACCTCATCTGCCTTCTGTCTCTCTCTCATCTACAAGCTTCCCATCTGTAAGGATGCTTTATTAATATCAAACATTGCTTGAAGTCTGGTACAGGAAAGCCACACTGTTGAGGAAGGGAGGAGGAGGGTAAAAGGACAAGAAGTCTTTACTGTGTCTCATTCAAGGTATGCTGAGCTCTCCACTATGCTTCCTTCCTCCATCATGTCATATATATATGGAATAGGCTAGGCAAGTCTAGACTAAACTAGACTGGGAAATTAAAGCTAGAAAAGAAGAGAATATTTTGGAATCAACTTAAATAGATTCACATCTGTCAGAATAGAATAGGAAACAAATGGGTTTAGACCTCAGCCGCCTTCTTCTCTTTCTCAACTACAAGCTTCACATCTGTAAGGATGCTTTATTAATATCAAACATTGCTTTAAGTCTGGTACAGGAAAGCCACACTGTTGAGGGAAGGGAGGAGGAGGGTAAAAGGACAAGAAGTCTTTACTGTGTCTCATTCAAGGTATGCTGAGCTCTCCACCATGCTTCCTTCCTCCATCATGTCATATATATATGGAATAGGCTAGGCAAGTCTAGACTAAACTAGACGGGGAAATTAAAGCTAGAAGGGAAGAGTATATTTTGGAATCAACTTAAATTAATTCACATCTGTCAGAGTAGAATAGGAAACAAATGGGTGTAGACCTCAGCCGCCGCCTTCTCTTTCTCAACTACAAGCTTCACATCTGGAAGGATGCTTTAGTAATATCAAACATTGCTTTAAGTCTGGTACAGGAAAGCCACACTGTTGAGGAAGGGAGGAGGAGGGTAAAAGGACAAGAAGTCTTTACTGTGTCTCATTCAAGGTATGCTGAGCTCTCCACCATGCTTCCTTCCTCCATCATGTCATATATATATGGAATAGGCTAGGCAAGTCTAGACTATACTAGACTGGGAAAGAAAAGCTAGAAGGGAAGAGAATATTTTGGAATCAACTTAAATTGATTCACATCTGTCAGAATAGAATAGGAAACAAATGGGTTTAGACCTCAGCCGCCTTCTGTGTCCCTGTCTCAGCTACAAGCTTCACATGTGTAAGGATGCTTTATTAATATCAAACATTGCTTTAAGTCTGGTACAGGAAAGCCACACTGTTGAGGAAGGGAGGAGGAGGGTAAAAGGACAAGAAGTCTTTACTGTGTCTCATTCAAGGTATGCTGAGCTCTCCATCATGCTTCCTTCCTCCATCATGTCATATATATATGGAATAGGCTAGGCAAGTCCAGACTAAACTAGACTGGGAATGAAAAGCTAGAATAGAAGAGAATATTTTGGAATCAACTTAAATTGATTGACATCTGTCAGAATAGAATAGGAAACAAATGGGTTTAGACCTCAGCCGCCTTCTTCTCTTTCTCAGCTACAAGCTTTACATCTGTAAGGATGCTTTATTAATATCAAACATTGCTTTAAGTCTGGTACAGGAAAGCCACACTGTTGAGGAAGGGAGGAGGAGGGTAAAAGGACAAGAAGTCTTTACTGTGTCTCATTCAAGGTATGCTGAGCTCTCCACCATGCTTCCTTTCCAGCTTCTTATATACATATGGAATAGGCTAGGCAAGTCTAGACTAAACTAGACTGGGAAAGAAAAGCTAGAATAGAAGAGAATATTTTGGAATCAACTTAAATTAATTCACATCTGTCAGAGTAGAATAGGAAACAAATGGGTTTAGACGTCAGCCGCCGCCTTCCCTTTCTCAACTACAAGCTTCACATATGGAAGGATGCTTTAGTAATATCAAACATTGCTTTAAGTCTGGTACAGGAAAGCCACACTGTTGAGGAAGGGAGGAGGAGGGTAAAAGGAGAAGAAGTCTTTACTGTGTCTCATTGAAGGTATGCTGATCTCTCCACCATGCTTCCTTTCCAGCTTCTCATATACATATAGAATAGACTAGGCAAACCTAGACTAAATTAGACTGGGAAAGAAAAGCTAGAATAGAAGAGAATATTTTGGAATCAACTTAAATCTATTCACATCTCTCAGAATAGATAAGGAAACAAATGGGTTTAGACCTCAGCTGCCTTCTGTCCCTCTCTCAGCTACAAGCTTCACATCTGTAAGGATGCTTTATTAATATCAAACATTGCTTTAAGTCTGGTACAGGAAAGCCACACTGATGAGGAAGGGAGGAGGAGGGTAAAAGGACAAGAAGTCTTTACTGTGTCTCATTCAAGGCATGCTGAGCTCTCCATCATGCTTCCTTCCTCCATCATGTCATATGTATATGGAATAGGCTAGGCAAATCTAGACTAAACTAGACTGGGAAATTAAAGCTAGAAGGGAAGAGAATATTTTGGAATCAACTTAAATTGATTCACATCTGTCAGAATAGAATAGGAAACAAATGGGTTTAGACCTCAGCTGCCTTCTGTCTCTCTCTCATCTACAAGCTTCCCATCTGTAAGGATGCTTTATTAATATCAAACATTGCTTTAAGTCTGGTACAGGAAAGCCACACTGTTGAGGAAGGGAGGAGGAGGGTAAAAGGACAAGAAGTCTTTACTGTGTCTCATTCAAGGTATGCTGAGCTCTCCATCATGCTTCCTTCCTCCATCATGTCATATATATATGGAATAGGCTAGGCAAGTCCAGACTAAACTAGACTGGGAATGAAAAGCTAGAATAGAAGAGAATATTTTGGAATCAACTTAAATTGATTGACATCTGTCAGAATAGAATAGGAAACAAATGGGTTTAGACCTCAGCCGCCTTCTTCTCTTTCTCAGCTACAAGCTTTACATCTGTAAGGATGCTTTATTAATATCAAACATTGCTTTAAGTCTGGTACAGGAAAGCCACACTGTTGAGGAAGGGAGGAGGAGGGTAAAAGGACAAGAAGTCTTTACTGTGTCTCATTCAAGGTATGCTGAGCTCTCTTCCATGCTTGTTTCCAGCTTCTCCTATACATACGGAATAGGCTAGGCAAGTGTAGACTAAACTATACTGGGAAAGAAAAGCTAGAATAGAAGAGAATATTTTGGAATCAACTTAAATTGATTCACATCTGTCAGAATAGAACAGGAAACAAATGGGTTCAGACCTCAGCTGCCGTCTGTCCCTCTCTCAGCTACAAGCTTCACATCTGTAAGGATGCTGTATTAATATCAAACATTGCTTTAAGTCTGGTACAGGAAATCCACACTGTTGAGGAAGGGAGGAGGAGGGTAAAAGGACAAGAAGTCTTTACTGTGTCTCATTCAAGGTATGCTGAGCTCTCCATCATGCTTCCTTCCTCCATCATGTCATATACATACGGAATAGGCTAGGCAAGTCTAGACTAAACTATACTGGGAAAGAAAAGCTACAATAGAAGAGAATATTTTGGAATCAACTTAAATTGATTCACATCTGTCAGAATAGAATAGGAAACAAATGGGTTTAGACCTCAACTGCCTTCTGTGTCCCTCTCTGAGCTCCAAGATTTACATCTGTGCGGATGCTTTAGTAATATCAAACGTTCTTTTAGGACTGGTACAGGAAAGCCACACTGTTGAGGAAGGGTGGAGGAGGGTAAAAGGACAAGAAGTCTTTACTGTGTCTCATTCAAGGAATGCTGAGCTCTCCACTATTCTTCCTTTCCAGGTTCTCATATACATATGGAATAGACTAGGCAAGTCTAGACAAAACTAGTCTGGGAAAGAAAAGCTAGAAGGGAAGAGAATATTTTGGAATCAACTTAAATTGATTCACATCTGTCAGAATAGATTAGGAAACAAATGGGTTTAGACCTCAGCCGCCTTCTTCTCTTTCTCAGCTACAAGCTTCACATCTGTAAGGATGCTTTATTAATATCAAACATTGCTTTAAGTCTGGTACAGGAAAGCCACACTGTTGAGGAAGGGAGGAGGAGGGTAAAAGAAGTCTTTACTGTGTCTCATTGAAGGTATGCTGATCTCTCCACCATGCTTCCTTTCCAGCTTCTTATATACATATGGAATAGGCTAGGCAAGTCCAGACTAAACTAGACTGGGAATGAAAAGCTAGAAGGGAAGAGAATATTTTGGAATCAACTTAAATTGATTCACATCTCTCAGAATAGGATAGGAAACAAATGTGTTTAGACCTCAGCTGCCTTCTGTCTCTCTCTCATCTACAAGCTTCCCATCTGTAAGGATGCTTTATTAATGTCAAACATTGCTTTAAGTCTGGTACAGGAAAGCCACACTGTTGAGGAAGGGAGGAGGAGGGTAAAAGGACAAGAAGTCTTTACTGTGTCTCATTCAAGGTATGCTGAGCTCTCCATCATGCTTCCTTCCTCCATCATGTCATATATATATGGAATAGGCTAGGAAGGTCTAGACTAAACTAGACTGGGAAATTAAAGCTAGAAGGGAATAGAATATTTTGGAATCAACTTAAATTAATTCACATCTGTCAGAGTAGAATAGGAATCAAATGGGTTTAGACCTCAGCCGCCACCTTCTCTTTCTCAACTACAACCTTCACATCTGGAAGGATGCTTTAGTAATATCAAACATTGCTTTAAGTCTGGTACAGGAAAGCCACACTGTTGAGGAAGGGAGGAGGAGGGTAAAAGGAAAAGAAGTCTTTACTGTGTCTCTTTCAAGGTATGCTAAGCTCTCCACCATGCTTCCTTCCTCCATCATGTCATATATATATGGAATAGGCTAGGCAAGTCTAGACTAAACTAGACTGGGAAAGAAAAGCTAGAATAGAAGAGAATACTTTGGAATCAACATAAATTGATTCACATCTGTCAGAATAGAATAGGAAACAAATGGGTTTAGACCTCAGCTGCCTTCTGTGTCCCTCTCTCAGCTCCAAGATTTACATCTGTGCGGATGCTTTAGTAAGATCAAATGTTCTTTTAGGACTGGTACAGGAAAGCCACACTGTTGAGGAAGGGAGGAGGAGGGTAAAAGGACAAGAAGTCTTTACTGTGTCTCGTTGAAGGTATGCTGAACTCTCCACCATGCTTCCTTTCCAGCTTCTTATATACATATGGAATAGACTAGGCAAGTCCAGAATAAACTAGACTGGGAATGAAAGGCTAGAAGGGAAGAGAATATTTTGGAATCAACTTAAATTGATTCACATCTCTCAGAATAGAATAGGAAACAAATGGGTTTAGACCTCATCTGCCTTCTGTCTCTCTCTCATCTACAAGCTTCCCATCTGTAAGGATGCTTTATTAATATCAAACATTGCTTGAAGTCTGGTACAGGAAAGCCACACTGTTGAGGAAGGGAGGAGGAGGGTAAAAGGACAAGAAGTCTTTACTGTGTCTCATTCAAGGTATGCTGAGCTCTCCACTATGCTTCCTTCCTCCATCATGTCATATATATATGGAATAGGCTAGGCAAGTCTAGACTAAACTAGACTGGGAAATTAAAGCTAGAAAAGAAGAGAATATTTTGGAATCAACTTAAATAGATTCACATCTGTCAGAATAGAATAGGAAACAAATGGGTTTAGACCTCAGCCGCCTTCTTCTCTTTCTCAACTACAAGCTTCACATCTGTAAGGATGCTTTATTAATATCAAACATTGCTTTAAGTCTGGTACAGGAAAGCCACACTGTTGAGGGAAGGGAGGAGGAGGGTAAAAGGACAAGAAGTCTTTACTGTGTCTCATTCAAGGTATGCTGAGCTCTCCACCATTCTTCCTTCCTCCATCATGTCATATATATATGGAATAGGCTAGGCAAGTCTAGACTAAACTAGACGGGGAAATTAAAGCTAGAAGGGAAGAGTATATTTTGGAATCAACTTAAATTAATTCACATCTGTCAGAGTAGAATAGGAAACAAATGGGTGTAGACCTCAGCCGCCGCCTTCTCTTTCTCAACTACAAGCTTCACATCTGGAAGGATGCTTTAGTAATATCAAACATTGCTTTAAGTCTGGTACAGGAAAGCCACACTGTTGAGGAAGGGAGGAGGAGGGTAAAAGAAGTCTTTACTGTGTCTCATTCAAGGTATGCTGATCTCTCCACCATGCTTCCTTTCCAGCTTCTTATATACATATGGAATAGGCTAGGCAAGTCCAGACTAAACTAGACTGGGAATGAAAAGCTAGAAGGGAAGAGAATATTTTGGAATCAACTTAAATTGATTCACATCTCTCAGAATAGGATAGGAAACAAATGTGTTTAGACCTCAGCTGCCTTCTGTCTCTCTCTCATCTACAAGCTTCCCATCTGTAAGGGTGCTTTATTAATGTCAAACATTGCTTTAAGTCTAGTACAGGAAAGCCACACTGTTGAGGAAGGGAGGAGGAGGGTAAAAGGACAAGAAGTCTTCACTGTGTCTCATTCAAGGTATGCTGAGCTCTCCATCATGCTTCCTTCCTCCATCATGTCATATATATATGGAATAGGCTAGGCAGGTCTAGACTAAACTAGACTGGGAAATTAAAGCTAGAAGGGAATAGAATATTTTGGAATCAACTTAAATTAATTCACATCTGTCAGAGTAGAATAGGAATCAAATGGGTTTAGACCTCAGCCGCCACCTTCTCTTTCTCAACTACAACCTTCACATCTGGAAGGATGCTTTAGTAATATCAAACATTGCTTTAAGTCTGGTACAGGAAAGCCACACTGTTGAGGAAGGGAGGAGGAGGGTAAAAGGACAAGAAGTCTTTACTGTGTCTCATTCAAGGTATGCTGAGCTCTCCACCATGCTTCCTTCCTCCATCATGTCATATATATATGGAATAGGCTAGGCAAGTCTAGACTATACTAGACTGGGAAAGAAAAGCTAGAAGGGAAGAGAATATTTTGGAATCAACTTAAATTGATTCACATCTGTCAGAATAGAATAGGAAACAAATGGGTTTAGACCTCAGCCGCCTTCTGTGTCCCTGTCTCAGCTACAAGCTTCACATGTGTAAGGATGCTTTATTAATATCAAACATTGCTTTAAGTCTGGTACAGGAAAGCCACACTGTTGAGGAAGGGAGGAGGAGGGTAAAAGGACAAGAAGTCTTTACTGTGTCTCATTCAAGGTATGCTGAGCTCTCCATCATGCTTCCTTCCTCCATCATGTCATATATATATGGAATAGGCTAGGCAAGTCCAGACTAAACTAGACTGGGAATGAAAAGCTAGAATAGAAGAGAATATTTTGGAATCAAGTTAAATTGATTCACATCTGTCAGAATAGAATAGGAAACAAATGGGTTTAGACCTCAGCCGCCTTCTTCTCTTTCTCAGCTACAAGCTTTACATCTGTAAGGATGCTTTATTAATATCAAACATTGCTTTAAGTCTGGTACAGGAAAGCCACACTGTTGAGGAAGGGAGGAGGAGGGTAAAAGGACAAGAAGTCTTTACTGTGTCTCATTCAAGGTATGCTGAGCTCTCCACCATGCTTCCTTTCCAGCTTCTTATATACATATGGAATAGGCTAGGCAAGTCTAGACTAAACTAGACTGGGAAAGAAAAGCTAGAATAGAAGAGAATATTTTGGAATCAACTTAAATTAATTCACATCTGTCAGAGTAGAATAGGAAACAAATGGGTTTAGACGTCAGCCGCCGCCTTCCCTTTCTCAACTACAAGCTTCACATATGGAAGGATGCTTTAGTAATATCAAACATTGCTTTAAGTCTGGTACAGGAAAGCCACACTGTTGAGGAAGGGAGGAGGAGGGTAAAAGGAGAAGAAGTCTTTACTGTGTCTCATTGAAGGTATGCTGATCTCTCCACCATGCTTCCTTTCCAGCTTCTCATATACATATAGAATAGACTAGGCAAACCTAGACTAAATTAGACTGGGAAAGAAAAGCTAGAATAGAAGAGAATATTTTGGAATCAACTTAAATCTATTCACATCTCTCAGAATAGATAAGGAAACAAATGGGTTTAGACCTCAGCTGCCTTCTGTCCCTCTCTCAGCTACAAGCTTCACATCTGTAAGGATGCTTTATTAATATCAAACATTCCTTTAAGTCTGGTACAGGAAAGCCACACTGTTGAGGAAGGGAGGAGGAGGGTAAAAGGACAAGAAGTCTTTACTGTGTCTCATTCAAGGTATGCTGAGCTCTCCATCATGCTTCCTTCCTCCATCATGTCATATATATATGGAATAGGCTAGGCAAGTCCAGACTAAACTAGACTGGGAATGAAAAGCTAGAATAGAAGAGAATATTTTGGAATCAACTTAAATTGATTCACATCTGTCAGAATAGAATAGGAAACAAATGGGTTTAGACCTCAGCCGCCTTCTTCTCTTTCTCAGCTACAAGCTTTACATCTGTAAGGATGCTTTATTAATATCAAACATTGCTTTAAGTCTGGTACAGGAAAGCCACACTGTTGAGGAAGGGAGGAGGAGGGTAAAAGGACAAGAAGTCTTTACTGTGTCTCATTCAAGGTATGCTGAGCTCTCCACCATGCTTCCTTTCCAGCTTCTTATATACATATGGAATAGGCTAGGCAAGTCTAGACTAAACTAGACTGGGAAAGAAAAGCTAGAATAGAAGAGAATATTTTGGAATCAACTTAAATTAATTCACATCTGTCAGAGTAGAATAGGAAACAAATGGGTTTAGACGTCAGCCGCCGCCTTCCCTTTCTCAACTACAAGCTTCACATATGGAAGGATGCTTTAGTAATATCAAACATTGCTTTAAGTCTGGTACAGGAAAGCCACACTGTTGAGGAAGGGAGGAGGAGGGTAAAAGGAGAAGAAGTCTTTACTGTGTCTCATTGAAGGTATGCTGATCTCTCCACCATGCTTCCTTTCCAGCTTCTCATATACATATAGAATAGACTAGGCAAACCTAGACTAAATTAGACTGGGAAAGAAAAGCTAGAATAGAAGAGAATATTTTGGAATCAACTTAAATCTATTCACATCTCTCAGAATAGATAAGGAAACAAATGGGTTTAGACCTCAGCTGCCTTCTGTCCCTCTCTCAGCTACAAGCTTCACATCTGTAAGGATGCTTTATTAATATCAAACATTGCTTTAAGTCTGGTACAGGAAAGCCACACTGTTGAGGAAGGGAGGAGGAGGGTAAAAGGACAAGAAGTCTTTACTGTGTCTCATTCAAGGCATGCTGAGCTCTCCATCATGCTTCCTTCCTCCATCATGTCATATGTATATGGAATAGGCTAGGCAAATCTAGACTAAACTAGACTGGGAAATTAAAGCTAGAAGGGAAGAGAATATTTTGGAATCAACTTAAATTGATTCACATCTGTCAGAATAGAATAGGAAACAAATGGGTTTAGACCTCAGCTGCCTTCTGTCTCTCTCTCATCTACAAGCTTCCCATCTGTAAGGATGCTTTATTAATATCAAACATTGCTTTAAGTCTGGTACAGGAAAGCCACACTGTTGAGGAAGGGAGGAGGAGGGTAAAAGGACAAGAAGTCTTTACTGTGTCTCATTCAAGGTATGCTGAGCTCTCCATCATGCTTCCTTCCTCCATCATGTCATATATATATGGAATAGGCTAGGCAAGTCCAGACTAAACTAGACTGGGAATGAAAAGCTAGAATAGAAGAGAATATTTTGGAATCAACTTAAATTGACTGACATCTGTCAGAATAGAATAGGAAACAAATGGGTTTAGACCTCAGCCGCCTTCTTCTCTTTCTCAGCTACAAGCTTTACATCTGTAAGGATGCTTTATTAATATCAAACATTGCTTTAAGTCTGGTACAGGAAAGCCACACTGTTGAGGAAGGGAGGAGGAGGGTAAAAGGACAAGAAGTCTTTACTGTGTCTCATTCAAGGTATGCTGAGCTCTCTTCCATGCTTCCTTTCCAGCTTCTCCTATACATACGGAATAGGCTAGGCAAGTGTAGACTAAACTATACTGGGAAAGAAAAGCTAGAATAGAAGAGAATATTTTGGAATCAACTTAAATTGATTCACATCTGTCAGAATAGAACAGGAAACAAATGGGTTCAGACCTCAGCTGCCGTCTGTCCCTCTCTCAGCTACAAGCTTCACATCTGTAAGGATGCTGTATTAATATCAAACATTGCTTTAAGTCTGGTACAGGAAATCCACACTGTTGAGGAAGGGAGGAGGAGGGTAAAAGGACAAGAAGTCTTTACTGTGTCTCATTCAAGGTATGCTGAGCTCTCCACCATGCTTCCTTTCCAGCTTCTCATATACATATGAAATAGACTAGGCAAACCTAGACTAAATTAGACTGGGAAAGAAAAGCTAGAATAGAAGAGAATATTTTGGAATCAACTTAAATTTATTCACATCTGTAAGAATAGAATAGGAAACATATGGGTTTAGACCTCAGCTGCCTTCTGTCCCTCTCTCAGCTACAAGCTTCACATCTGTAAGGATGCTGTATTAATATCAAACATTCCTTTAAGTCTGGTACAGGAAAGCCACACTGTTGAGGAAGGGAGGAGGAGGGTAAAAGGACAAGAAGTCTTTACTGTGTCTCATTCAAGGTATGCTGAGCTCTCCACCATGCTTCCTTTCCAGCTTCTTATATACATATGGAATAGGCTAGGCAAGTCTAGACTAAACTAGACTGGGCAAGAAAAGCTAGAATAGAAGAGAATATTTTGGAATCAACTTAAATTAATTCACATCTGTCAGAGTAGAATAGGAAACAAATGGGTTTAGACCTCAGCTGCCGCCTTCTCTTTCTCAACTACAAGCTTCACATCTGTAAGGATGCTTTATTAATATCAAACATTCCTTTAAGTCTGGTACAGGAAAGCCACACTGTTGAGGAAGGGAGGAGCAGGGTAAAAGGACAAGAAGTCTTTACTGTGTCTCATTCAAGGTATGCTGAGCTCTCCATCATGCTTCCTTCCTCCATTATGTCATATACATACGGAATAGGCTAGGCAAGTCTAGACTAAACTATACTGGGAAAGAAAAGCTACAATAGAAGAGAATATTTTGGAATCAACTTAAATTGATTCACATCTGTCAGAATAGAATAGGAAACAAATGGGTTTAGACCTCAACTGCCTTCTGTGTCCCTCTCTGAGCTCCAAGATTTACATCTGTGCGGATGCTTTAGTAATATCAAACGTTCTTTTAGGACTGGTACAGGAAAGCCACACTGTTGAGGAAGGGTGGAGGAGGGTAAAAGGACAAGAAGTCTTTACTGTGTCTCATTCAAGGAATGCTGAGCTCTCCACTATTCTTCCTTTCCAGGTTCTCATATACATATGGAATAGACTAGGCAAGTCTAGACAAAACTAGTCTGGGAAAGAAAAGCTAGAAGGGAAGAGAATATTTTGGAATCAACTTAAATTGATTCACATCTGTCAGAATAGATTAGGAAACAAATGGGTTTAGACCTCAGCCGCCTTCTTCTCTTTCTCAGCTACAAGCTTCACATCTGTAAGGATGCTTTATTAATATCAAACATTGCTTTAAGTCTGGTACAGGAAAGCCACACTGTTGAGGAAGGGAGGAGGAGGGTAAAAGAAGTCTTTACTGTGTCTCATTGAAGGTATGCTGATCTCTCCACCATGCTTCCTTTCCAGCTTCTTATATACATATGGAATAGGCTAGGCAAGTCCAGACTAAACTAGACTGGGAATGAAAAGCTAGAAGGGAAGAGAATATTTTGGAATCAACTTAAATTGATTCACATCTCTCAGAATAGGATAGGAAACAAATGTGTTTAGACCTCAGCTGCCTTCTGTCTCTCTCTCATCTACAAGCTTCCCATCTGTAAGGATGCTTTATTAATGTCAAACATTGCTTTAAGTCTAGTACAGGAAAGCCACACTGTTGAGGAAGGGAGGAGGAGGGTAAAAGGACAAGAAGTCTTTACTGTGTCTCATTCAAGGTTTGCTGAGCTCTCCATCATGCTTCCTT
The DNA here is from genome assembly GCF_012275295.1 of Melopsittacus undulatus. NCBI lineage: Eukaryota > Metazoa > Chordata > Aves > Psittaciformes > Psittaculidae > Melopsittacus > Melopsittacus undulatus. The sequence goes on from NC_047527.1 coordinate 147,601,757, forward strand.
CCTCCATCATGTCATATATATATGGAATAGGCTAGGAAGGTCTAGACTAAACTAGACTGGGAAATTAAAGCTAGAAGGGAATAGAATATTTTGGAATCAACTTAAATTAATTCACATCTGTCAGAGTAGAATAGGAATCAAATGGGTTTAGACCTCAGCCGCCACCTTCTCTTTCTCAACTACAACCTTCACATCTGGAAGGATGCTTTAGTAATATCAAACATTGCTTTAAGTCTGGTACAGGAAAGCCACACTGTTGAGGAAGGGAGGAGGAGGGTAAAAGGAAAAGAAGTCTTTACTGTGTCTCTTTCAAGGTATGCTAAGCTCTCCACCATGCTTCCTTCCTCCATCATGTCATATATATATGGAATAGGCTAGGCAAGTCTAGACTAAACTAGACTGGGAAAGAAAAGCTAGAATAGAAGAGAATACTTTGGAATCAACATAAATTGATTCACATCTGTCAGAATAGAATAGGAAACAAATGGGTTTAGACCTCAGCTGCCTTCTGTGTCCCTCTCTCAGCTCCAAGATTTACATCTGTGCGGATGCTTTAGTAAGATCAAATGTTCTTTTAGGACTGGTACAGGAAAGCCACACTGTTGAGGAAGGGAGGAGGAGGGTAAAAGGACAAGAAGTCTTTACTGTGTCTCGTTGAAGGTATGCTGAACTCTCCACCATGCTTCCTTTCCAGCTTCTTATATACATATGGAATAGACTAGGCAAGTCCAGAATAAACTAGACTGGGAATGAAAGGCTAGAAGGGAAGAGAATATTTTGGAATCAACTTAAATTGATTCACATCTCTCAGAATAGAATAGGAAACAAATGGGTTTAGACCTCATCTGCCTTCTGTCTCTCTCTCATCTACAAGCTTCCCATCTGTAAGGATGCTTTATTAATATCAAACATTGCTTGAAGTCTGGTACAGGAAAGCCACACTGTTGAGGAAGGGAGGAGGAGGGTAAAAGGACAAGAAGTCTTTACTGTGTCTCATTCAAGGTATGCTGAGCTCTCCACTATGCTTCCTTCCTCCATCATGTCATATATATATGGAATAGGCTAGGCAAGTCTAGACTAAACTAGACTGGGAAATTAAAGCTAGAAAAGAAGAGAATATTTTGGAATCAACTTAAATAGATTCACATCTGTCAGAATAGAATAGGAAACAAATGGGTTTAGACCTCAGCCGCCTTCTTCTCTTTCTCAACTACAAGCTTCACATCTGTAAGGATGCTTTATTAATATCAAACATTGCTTTAAGTCTGGTACAGGAAAGCCACAGTGTTGAGGAAGGGAGGAGGAGGGTAAAAGGACAAGAAGTCTTTACTGTGTCTCATTCAAGGTATGCTGAGCTCTCCACCATGCTTCCTTCCTCCATCATGTCATATATATATGGAATAGGCTAGGCAAGTCTAGACTAAACTAGACGGGGAAATTAAAGCTAGAAGGGAAGAGTATATTTTGGAATCAACTTAAATTAATTCACATCTGTCAGAGTAGAATAGGAAACAAATGGGTGTAGACCTCAGCCGCCGCCTTCTCTTTCTCAACTACAAGCTTCACATCTGGAAGGATGCTTTAGTAATATCAAACATTGCTTTAAGTCTGGTACAGGAAAGCCACACTGTTGAGGAAGGGAGGAGGAGGGTAAAAGGACAAGAAGTCTTTACTGTGTCTCATTCAAGGTATGCTGATCTCTCCACCATGCTTCCTTTCCAGCTTCTCATATACATATAGAATAGACTAGGCAAACCTAGACTAAATTAGACTGGGAAAGAAAAGCTAGAATAGAAGAGAATATTTTGGAATCAACTTAAATCTATTCACATCTCTCAGAATAGATAAGGAAACAAATGGGTTTAGACCTCAGCTGCCTTCTGTCCCTCTCTCAGCTACAAGCTTCACATTTGTAAGGATGCTTTATTAATATCAAACATTGCTTTAAGTCTGGTACAGGAAAGCCACACTGTTGAGGAAGGGAGGAGGAGGGTAAAAGGACAAGAAGTCTTTACTGTGTCTCATTCAAGGTATGCTGAGCTCTCCATCATGCTTCCTTCCTCCATCATGTCATATGTATATGGAATAGGCTAGGCAAATCTAGACTAAACTAGACTGGGAAATTAAAGCTAGAAGGGAAGAGAATATTTTGGAATCAACTTAAATTGATTCACATCTGTCAGAATAGAATAGGAAACAAATGGGTTTAGACCTCAGCTGCCTTCTGTCTCTCTCTCATCTACAAGCTTCCCATCTGTAAGGATGCTTTATTAATATCAAACATTGCTTTAAGTCTGGTACAGGAAAGCCACAGTGTTGAGGAAGGGAGGAGGAGGGTAAAAGGACAAGAAGTCTTTACTGTGTCTCATTCAAGGTATGCTGAGCTCTCCATCATGCTTCCTTCCTCCATCATGTCATATATATATGGAATAGGCTAGGCAAGTCTAGACTATACTAGACTGGGAAAGAAAAGCTAGAAGGGAAGAGAATATTTTGGAATCAACTTAAATTGATTCACATCTTTCAGAATAGAATAGGAAACAAATGGGTTTAGACCTCAGCCGCCTTCTGTGTCCCTGTCTCAGCTACAAGCTTGACATGTGTAAGGATGCTTTATTAATATCAAACATTGCTTTAAGTCTGGTACAGGAAAGCCACACTGTTGAGGAAGGGAGGAGGAGGGTAAAAGGACAAGAAGTCTTTACTGTGTCTCATTCAAGGTATGCTGAGCTCTCCATCATGCTTCCTTCCTCCATCATGTCATATACATACTGAATAGGCTAGGCAAGTCTAGACTAAACTAGACTGGGAATGAAAAGCTAGAAGGGAAGAGAATATTTTGAAATCAACTTAAATTGATTCACATCTGTCAGAATAGAATAGGAAACAAATGGGTTTAGACCTCAACTGCCTTCTGTGTCCCTCTCTGAGCTCCAAGATTTACATCTGTGCGGATGCTTTAGTAATATCAAACGTTCTTTTAGGACTGGTACAGGAAAGCCACACTGTTGAGGAAGGGTGGAGGAGGGTAAAAGGACAAGAAGTCTTTACTGTGTCTCATTCAAGGAATGCTGAGCTCTCCACTATTCTTCCTTTCCAGGTTCTCATATACATATGGAATAGACTAGGCAAGTCTAGACAAAACTAGTCTGGGAAAGAAAAGCTAGAAGGGAAGAGAATATTTTGGAATCAACTTAAATTGATTCACATCTGTCAGAATAGATTAGGAAACAAATGGGTTTAGACCTCAGCCGCCTTCTTCTCTTTCTCAGCTACAAGCTTCACATCTGTAAGGATGCTTTATTAATATCAAACATTGCTTTAAGTCTGGTACAGGAAAGCCACACTGTTGAGGAAGGGAGGAGGAGGGTAAAAGAAGTCTTTACTGTGTCTCATTGAAGGTATGCTGATCTCTCCACCATGCTTCCTTTCCAGCTTCTTATATACATATGGAATAGGCTAGGCAAGTCCAGACTAAACTAGACTGGGAATGAAAAGCTAGAAGGGAAGAGAATATTTTGGAATCAACTTAAATTGATTCACATCTCTCAGAATAGGATAGGAAACAAATGTGTTTAGACCTCAGCTGCCTTCTGTCTCTCTCTCATCTACAAGCTTCCCATCTGTAAGGATGCTTTATTAATGTCAAACATTGCTTTAAGTCTAGTACAGGAAAGCCACACTGTTGAGGAAGGGAGGAGGAGGGTAAAAGGACAAGAAGTCTTTACTGTGTCTCATTCAAGGTTTGCTGAGCTCTCCATCATGCTTCCTTCCTCCATCATGTCATATATATATGGAATAGGCTAGGAAGGTCTAGACTAAACTAGACTGGGAAATTAAAGCTAGAAGGGAATAGAATATTTTGGAATCAACTTAAATTAATTCACATCTGTCAGAGTAGAATAGGAATCAAATGGGTTTAGACCTCAGCCGCCACCTTCTCTTTCTCAACTACAACCTTCACATCTGGAAGGATGCTTTAGTAATATCAAACATTGCTTTAAGTCTGGTACAGGAAAGCCACACTGTTGAGGAAGGGAGGAGGAGGGTAAAAGGAAAAGAAGTCTTTACTGTGTCTCTTTCAAGGTATGCTAAGCTCTCCACCATGCTTCCTTCCTCCATCATGTCATATATATATGGAATAGGCTAGGCAAGTCTAGACTAAACTAGACTGGGAAAGAAAAGCTAGAATAGAAGAGAATACTTTGGAATCAACATAAATTGATTCACATCTGTCAGAATAGAATAGGAAACAAATGGGTTTAGACCTCAGCTGCCTTCTGTGTCCCTCTCTCAGCTCCAAGATTTACATCTGTGCGGATGCTTTAGTAAGATCAAATGTTCTTTTAGGACTGGTACAGGAAAGCCACACTGTTGAGGAAGGGAGGAGGAGGGTAAAAGGACAAGAAGTCTTTACTGTGTCTCGTTGAAGGTATGCTGAACTCTCCACCATGCTTCCTTTCCAGCTTCTTATATACATATGGAATAGACTAGGCAAGTCCAGAATAAACTAGACTGGGAATGAAAGGCTAGAAGGGAAGAGAATATTTTGGAATCAACTTAAATTGATTCACATCTCTCAGAATAGAATAGGAAACAAATGGGTTTAGACCTCATCTGCCTTCTGTCTCTCTCTCATCTACAAGCTTCCCATCTGTAAGGATGCTTTATTAATATCAAACATTGCTTGAAGTCTGGTACAGGAAAGCCACACTGTTGAGGAAGGGAGGAGGAGGGTAAAAGGACAAGAAGTCTTTACTGTGTCTCATTCAAGGTATGCTGAGCTCTCCACTATGCTTCCTTCCTCCATCATGTCATATATATATGGAATAGGCTAGGCAAGTCTAGACTAAACTAGACTGGGAAATTAAAGCTAGAAAAGAAGAGAATATTTTGGAATCAACTTAAATAGATTCACATCTGTCAGAATAGAATAGGAAACAAATGGGTTTAGACCTCAGCCGCCTTCTTCTCTTTCTCAACTACAAGCTTCACATCTGTAAGGATGCTTTATTAATATCAAACATTGCTTTAAGTCTGGTACAGGAAAGCCACAGTGTTGAGGAAGGGAGGAGGAGGGTAAAAGGACAAGAAGTCTTTACTGTGTCTCATTCAAGGTATGCTGAGCTCTCCACCATGCTTCCTTCCTCCATCATGTCATATATATATGGAATAGGCTAGGCAAGTCTAGACTAAACTAGACGGGGAAATTAAAGCTAGAAGGGAAGAGTATATTTTGGAATCAACTTAAATTAATTCACATCTGTCAGAGTAGAATAGGAAACAAATGGGTGTAGACCTCAGCCGCCGCCTTCTCTTTCTCAACTACAAGCTTCACATCTGGAAGGATGCTTTAGTAATATCAAACATTGCTTTAAGTCTGGTACAGGAAAGCCACACTGTTGAGGAAGGGAGGAGGAGGGTAAAAGGACAAGAAGTCTTTACTGTGTCTCATTCAAGGTATGCTGATCTCTCCACCATGCTTCCTTTCCAGCTTCTCATATACATATAGAATAGACTAGGCAAACCTAGACTAAATTAGACTGGGAAAGAAAAGCTAGAATAGAAGAGAATATTTTGGAATCAACTTAAATCTATTCACATCTCTCAGAATAGATAAGGAAACAAATGGGTTTAGACCTCAGCTGCCTTCTGTCCCTCTCTCAGCTACAAGCTTCACATTTGTAAGGATGCTTTATTAATATCAAACATTGCTTTAAGTCTGGTACAGGAAAGCCACACTGTTGAGGAAGGGAGGAGGAGGGTAAAAGGACAAGAAGTCTTTACTGTGTCTCATTCAAGGTATGCTGAGCTCTCCATCATGCTTCCTTCCTCCATCATGTCATATGTATATGGAATAGGCTAGGCAAATCTAGACTAAACTAGACTGGGAAATTAAAGCTAGAAGGGAAGAGAATATTTTGGAATCAACTTAAATTGATTCACATCTGTCAGAATAGAATAGGAAACAAATGGGTTTAGACCTCAGCTGCCTTCTGTCTCTCTCTCATCTACAAGCTTCCCATCTGTAAGGATGCTTTATTAATATCAAACATTGCTTTAAGTCTGGTACAGGAAAGCCACAGTGTTGAGGAAGGGAGGAGGAGGGTAAAAGGACAAGAAGTCTTTACTGTGTCTCATTCAAGGTATGCTGAGCTCTCCATCATGCTTCCTTCCTCCATCATGTCATATATATATGGAATAGGCTAGGCAAGTCTAGACTATACTAGACTGGGAAAGAAAAGCTAGAAGGGAAGAGAATATTTTGGAATCAACTTAAATTGATTCACATCTTTCAGAATAGAATAGGAAACAAATGGGTTTAGACCTCAGCCGCCTTCTGTGTCCCTGTCTCAGCTACAAGCTTGACATGTGTAAGGATGCTTTATTAATATCAAACATTGCTTTAAGTCTGGTACAGGAAAGCCACACTGTTGAGGAAGGGAGGAGGAGGGTAAAAGGACAAGAAGTCTTTACTGTGTCTCATTCAAGGTATGCTGAGCTCTCCATCATGCTTCCTTCCTCCATCATGTCATATACATACTGAATAGGCTAGGCAAGTCTAGACTAAACTAGACTGGGAAAGAAAAGCTACAATAGAAGAGAATATTTTGGAATCAACTTAAATTGATTCACATCTGTCAGAATAGAATAGGAAACAAATGGGTTTAGACCTCAACTGCCTTCTGTGTCCCTCTCTGAGCTCCAAGATTTACATCTGTGCGGATGCTTTAGTAATATCAAACGTTCTTTTAGGACTGGTACAGGAAAGCCACACTGTTGAGGAAGGGTGGAGGAGGGTAAAAGCACAAGAAGTCTTTACTGTGTCTCATTCAAGGAATGCTGAGCTCTCCACTATTCTTCCTTTCCAGGTTCTCATATACATATGGAATAGACTAGGCAAGTCTAGACAAAACTAGTCTGGGAAAGAAAAGCTAGAAGGGAAGAGAATATTTTGGAATCAACTTAAATTGATTCACATCTGTCAGAATAGATTCGGAAACAAATGGGTTTAGACCTCAGCCGCCTTCTTCTCTTTCTCAGCTACAAGCTTCACATCTGTAAGGATGCTTTATTAATATCAAACATTGCTTTAAGTCTGGTACAGGAAAGCCACACTGTTGAGGAAGGGAGGAGGAGGGTAAAAGAAGTCTTTACTGTGTCTCATTGAAGGTATGCTGATCTCTCCACCATGCTTCCTTTCCAGCTTCTTATATACATATGGAATAGGCTAGGCAAGTCCAGACTAAACTAGACTGGGAATGAAAAGCTAGAAGGGAAGAGAATATTTTGGAATCAACTTAAATTGATTCACATCTCTCAGAATAGGATAGGAAACAAATGTGTTTAGACCTCAGCTGCCTTCTATCTCTCATCTACAAGCTTCCCATCTGTAAGGATGCTTTATTAATATCAAACATTGCTTTAAGTCTGGTACAGGAAAGCCACAGTGTTGAGGAAGGGAGGAGGAGGGTAAAAGGACAAGAAGTCTTTACTGTGTCTCATTCAAGGTATGCTGAGCTCTCCACTATGCTTCCTTCCTCCATCATGTCATATACATACGGAATAGGCTAGGCAAGTCTAGACTAAACTAGACTGGGAAATTAAAGCTAGAAGGGAAGAGAATATTTTGGAATCAACTTAAATTAATTCACATCTGTCAGAATAGAATAGGAAACAAATGGGTTTAGACCTCAGCTGCCTTCTGTCTGTCTCTCATCTACAAGCTTCCCATCTGTAAGGATGCTTTATTAATATCAAACATTGCTTTAAGTCTGGTACAGGAAAGCCACACTGTTGAGGAAGGGAGGAGGAGGGTAAAAGGACAAGAAGTCTTTACTGTGTCTCATTCAAGGTATGCTGAGCTCTCTTCCATGCTTCCTTTCCAGCTTCTCCTATACATACGGAATAGGCTAGGCAAGTGTAGACTAAACTATACTGGGAAAGGAAAACTAGAATAGAAGAGAATATTTTGGAATCAACTTAAATTGATTCACATCTGTTAGAGTAGAATAGGAAACAAATGGGTTCAGACCTCAGCTGCCGTCTGTCCCTCTCTCAGCTACAAGCTTCACATCTGTAAGGATGCTGTATTAATATCAAACATTGCTTTAAGTCTGGTACAGGAAATCCACACTGTTGAGGAAGGGAGGAGGAGGGTAAAAGGACAAGAAGTCTTTACTGTGTCTCATTCAAGGTATGCTGAGCTCTCCACCATGCTTCCTTTCCAGCTTCTTATATACATATGGAATAGGCTAGGCAAGTCTAGACTAAACTAGACTGGGAAAGAAAAGCTAGAATAGAAGAGAATATTTTGGAATCAACTTAAATTAATTCACATCTGTTAGAGTAGAATAGGAAACAAATGGGTTTAGACGTCAGCCGCCGCCTTCCCTTTCTCAGCTACAAGCTTCACATCTGTAAGGATGCTTTATTAATATCAAACATTGCTTTAAGTCTGGTACAGGAAAGCCACACTGTTGAGGAAGGGAGGAGGAGGGTAAAAGGACAAGAAGTCTTTACTGTGTCTCATTCAAGGTATGCTGAGCTCTCCACCATGCTTCCTTCCTCCATCATGTCATATCCATACGGAATAGGCTAGGCAAGTCTAGACTAAACTAGACTGGGAAAGAAAAGCTAGAATAGAAGAGAATATTTTGGAATCAACTTAAATTGATTCACATCTCTCAGAGTAGAATAGGAAAGCAAATGGGTTTAGACCTCAGCTGCCTTCTCTCTCTCATCTACAAGCTTCACATCTGTAAGGATGCTTTATTAATATCAAACATTGCTTTAAGTCTGGTACAGGAAAGCCACAGTGTTGAGGAAGGGAGGAGGAGGGTAAAAGGACAAGAAGTCTTTACTGTGTCTCATTCAAGGCATGCTGAGCTCTCCATCATGCTTCCTTCCTCCATCATGTCATATATATATGGAATAGGCTAGGCAAGTCTAGACTAAACTAGACTGGGCAAGAAAAGCTAGAAGGGAAGAGAATATTTTGGAATCAACTTCAATTAATTCACATCTGTCAGAGTAGAATAGGAAACAAATGGGTTTAGACCTTAACTGCCTTCTGTCTGTCCTCTCTAGCTACAAGCTTCCCATCTGTAAGGATGCTTTATTAATATCAAACATTGCTTTAAGTCTGGTACAGGAAAGCCACACTGTTGAGGAAGGGAGGAGGAGGGTAAAAGGACAAGAAGTCTTTACTGTGTCTCATTCAAGGTATGCTGAGCTCTCCATCATGCTTCCTTCCTCCATCATGTCATATATATATGGAATAGGCTAGGCAAGTCTAGACTAAACTAGACTGGGAAATGAAAAGCTAGAATAGAAGAGAATATTTTGGAATCAACTTAAATTGATTCACATCTGTCAGAATAGAATAGGAAACAAATGGGTTTAGACCTCAGCTGCCTTCTGTCTCTCTCTCATCTACAAGCTTCCCATCTGTAAGCATGCTTTATTAATATCAAACATTGCTTTAAGTCTGGTACAGGAAAGCCACACTGTTGAGGAAGGGAGGAGGAGGGTAAAAGGACAAGAAGTCTTTACTGTGTCTCATTCAAGGTATGCTGAGCTCTCCATCATGCTTCCTTCCTCCATCATTCTCCTATATATATGGAATAGGCTAGGCAAGTCTAGACTAAACTAGACTGGGAAATTAAAGCTAGAATAGGAAGAGAATATTTTGGAATCAACTTAAATTAATTCACATCTGTCAGAATAGAATAGGAAACAAATGGGTTTAGACCTCAGCTGCCTTCTGTCCCTCTCTCATGCTACAAGCTTCACATCTGTAAGTATGCTTTAGTAATATCAAACATTGCTTTAAGTCTGGTACAGGAAAGCCACACTGTTGAGGAAGGGAGGAGGAGGGTAAAAGGACAAGAAGTCTTTACTGTGTCTCATTCAAGGTATGCTGAGCTCTCCACCATGCTTCCTTTCCAGCTTCTCATATACATATGAAATAGACTAGGCAAACCTAGACTAAATTAGACTGGGAAAGAAAAGCTAGAATAGAAGAGAATATTTTGGAATCAACTTAAATTTATTCACATCTGTAAGAATAGAATAGGAAACAAATGGGTTTAGACCTCAGCTGCCTTCTGTCTCTCTCTCATCTACAAGCTTCCCATCTGTAAGGATGCTTTATTAATATCAAACATTGCTTTAAGTCTGGTACAGGAAAGCCACACTGTTGAGGAAGGGAGGAGGGTAAAAGGACAAGAAGTCTTTAGTGTGTCTCATTCAAGGTATGCTGATCTCTCCACCATGCTTCCTTTCCAGCTTCTTATATACATATGGAATAGGCTAGGCAAGTCTAGACTAAACTAGACTGGGCAAGAAAAGCTAGAAGGGAAGAGAATATTTTGGAATCAACTTCAATTAATTCACATCTGTCAGAGTAGAATAGGAAACAAATGGGTTTAGACCTCAGCAGCCGCCTACTCTTTCTCAACTACAAGCTTCACATCTGTAAGGATGCTTTATTAATATCAAACATTCCTTTAAGTCTGGTACAGGAAAGCCACACTGTTGAGGAAGGGAGGAGGAGGGTAAAAGGACAAGAAGTCTTTACTGTGTCTCATTCAAGGTATGCTGAGCTCTCCATCATGCTTCCTTCCTCCATCATGTCATATACATACTGAATAGGCTAGGCAAGTCTAGACTAAACTATACTGGGAAAGAAAAGCTACAATAGAAGAGAATATTTTGGAATCAACTTAAATTGATTCACATCTGTCAGAATAGAATAGGAAACAAATGGGTTTAGACCTCAACTGCCTTCTGTGTCCCTCTCTGAGCTCCAAGATTTACATCTGTGCGGATGCTTTAGTAATATCAAACGTTCTTTTAGGACTGGTACAGGAAAGCCACACTGTTGAGGAAGGGTGGAGGAGGGTAAAAGGACAAGAAGTCTTTACTGTGTCTCATTCAAGGTATGCTGATCTCTCCACCATGCTTCCTTTCCAGCTTCTCATATACATATGAAATAGACTAGGCAAACCTAGACTAAATTAGACTGGGAAAGAAAAGCTAGAATAGAAGAGAATATTTTGGAATCAACTTAAATTTATTCACATCTCTCAGAATAGATAAGGAAACAAATGGGTTTAGACCTCAGCTGCCTTCTGTCCCTCTCTCAGCTACAAGCTTCACATCTGTAAGGATGCTTTATTAATATCAAACATTCCTTTAAGTCTGGTACAGGAAAGCCACACTGTTGAGGAAGGGAGGAGGAGGGTAAAAGGACAAGAAGTCTTTACTGTGTCTCATTCAAGGTATGCTGAGCTCTCCACCATGCTTCCTTCCTCCATCATGTCATATCCATACGGAATAGGCTAGGCAAGTCTAGACTAAACTATACTGGGAAAGAAAAGCTAGAATAGAAAAGAATATTTTGGAATCAACTTAAATTGATTCACATCTGTCAGAATAGAATAGGAAACAAATGGGTTTAGTCCTCAGCTGCCTTCTGTCTCTCTCTCATCTACAAGCTTCCCATCTGTAAGGATGCTTTATTAATATCAAACATTGCTTTAAGTCTGGTACAGGAAAGCCACACTGTTGAGGAAGGGAGGAGGAGGGTAAAAGGACAAGAAGTCTTTACTGTGTCTCATTCAAGGTATGCTGAGCTCTCCATCATGCTTCCTTCCTCCATCATGTCATATATATATGGAATAGGCTAGGCAAGTCTAGACTAAACTAGACTGGGAAATTAAAGCTAGAAGGGAAGAGAATATTTTGGAATCAACTTAAATTAATTCACATCTGTCAGAGTAGAATAGGAAACAAATGGGTTTAGACCTCAGCTGCCTTCTTCCCTCTCTCTGCTACAAGCTTCACATCTGTAAGTATGCTTTAGTAATATCAAACATTGCTTTAAGTCTGGTACAGGAAAGCCACACTGTTGAGGAAGGGAGGAGGAGGGTAAAAGGACAAGAAGTCTTTACTGTGTCTCATTGAAGGTATGCTGATCTCTCCACCATGCTTCCTTTCCAGCTTCTCATATACATATGGAATAGACTAGGCAAACCTAGACTAAATTAGACTGGGAAAGAAAAGCTAGAATAGAAGAGAATATTTTGGAATCAACTTAAATTTATTCACATCTCTCAGAATAGAATAGGAAACAAATGGGTTTAGACCTCAGCTGCCTTCTGTCCCTCTCTCAGCTACAATCTTCACATCTGTAAGGATGCTTTATTAATATCAAACATTCCCTTAAGTCTGGTACAGGAAAGCCACACTGTTGAGGAAGGGAGGAGGAGGGTAAAAGGACAAGAAGTCTTTACTGTGTCTCATTCAAGGTATGCTGAGCTCTCCATCATGCTTCCTTCCTCCATCATGTCATATCCATACGGAATAGGCTAGGCAAGTCTAGACTAAACTATACTGGGAAAGAAAAGCTAGAATAGAAAAGAATATTTTGGAATCAACTTAAATTGATTCACATCTGTCAGAATAGAATAGGAAACAAATGGGTTTAGTCCTCAGCTGCCTTCTGTCTCTCTCTCATCTACAAGCTTCCCATCTGTAAGGATGCTTTATTAATATCAAACATTGCTTTAAGTCTGGTACAGGAAATCCACACTGTTGAGGAAGGGAGGAGGAGGGTAAAAGGACAAGAAGTCTTTACTGTGTCTCATTCAAGGTATGCTGAGTCTCCATCATGTCATATATATATGGAATAGGCTAGGCAAGTCTAGACTAAACTAGACTGGGAAATTAAAGCTAGAAGGGAAGAGAATATTTTGGAATCAACTTAAATTAATTCACATCTGTCAGAGTAGAATAGGAAACAAATGGGTTTAGACCTCAGCTGCCGCCTTCTCTTTCTCCACTACAAGCTTCACATCTGGAAGGATGCTTTATTAATATCAAACATTGCTTTAAGTCTGGTACAGGAAAGCCACACTGTTGAGGAAGGGAGGAGGAGGGTAAAAGGACAAGAAGTCTTTACTGTGTCTCATTCAAGGTATGCTGAGCTCTCCACCATGCTTCCTTCCTCCATCATGTCATATCCATACGGAATAGGCTAGGCAAGTCTAGACTAAACTATACTGGGAAAGAAAAGCTAGAATAGAAGAGAATATTTTGGAATCAACTTAAATTGATTCACATCTGTCAGAATAGAATAGGAAACAAATGGGTTTAGTCCTCAGCTGCCTTCTGTCTCTCTCTCATCTACAAGCTTCCCATCTGTAAGGATGCTTTATTAATATCAAACATTGCTTTAAGTCTGGTACAGGAAATCCACACTGTTGAGGAAGGGAGGAGGAGGGTAAAAGGACAAGAAGTCTTTACTGTGTCTCATTCAAGGTATGCTGAGCTCTCCATCATGCTTCCTTCCTCCATCATATCATATATATATGGAATAGGCTAGGCAAGTCTAGACTAAACTAGACTGGGAAAGAAAAGCTAAAATAGAAGAGAATATTTTGGAATCAACTTAAATTGATTCACATCTGTCAGAATAGAATAGGAAACAAATGGGTTTAGACCTCAGCTGCCTTCTGTCCCTCTCTCAGCTACAAGCTTCACATCTGTAAGGATGCTTTAGTAATATCAAACATTCCTTTAAATCTGGTACAGGAAAGCCACACTGTTGAGGAAGGGAGGAGGAGGGTAAAAGGACAAGAAGTCTTTAGTGTGTCTCATTCAAGGCATGCGGAGCTCTCCACCATGCTTCCTTTCCAGCTTCTTATATACATATGGAATAGGCTAGGCAAGTCCAGACTAAACTAGACTGGGAATGAAAAGCTAGAAGGGAAGAGAATATTTTGAAATCAACTTAAATTGATTCACATCTGTCAGAATAGAATAGGAAACAAATGGGTTTAGACCTCAGCTGCCTTCTGTCTGTCTCTCATCTACAAGCTTCCCATCTGTAAGGATGCTTTATTAATATCAAACATTGCTTTAAGTCTGGTACAGGAAAGCCACACTGTTGAGGAAGGGAGGAGGAGGGTAAAAGGACAAGAAGTCTTTACTGTGTCTCATTCAAGGTATGCTGAGCTCTCTTCCATGCTTCCTTTCCAGCTTCTCATATACATACGGAATAGGCTAGGCAAGTCTAGACTAAACTATACTGGGAAAGAAAAGCTAGAATAGAAGAGAATATTTTGGAATCAACTTAAATTGATTCACATCTGTCAGAATAGAATAGGAAACAAATGGGTTTAGACCTCAGCTGCCTTCTGTCTCTCTCTCATCTACAAGCTTCCCATCTGTAAGGATGCTTTATTAATATCAAACATTGCTTTAAGTCTGGTACAGGAAAGCCACACTGTTGAGGAAGGGAGGAGGAGGGTAAAAGGACAAGAAGTCTTTACTGTGTCTCATTCAAGGTATGCTGAGCTCTCCATCATGCTTCCTTCCTCCATCATGTCATATATATATGGAATAGGCTAGGCAAGTCTAGACTAAACTAGACTGGGAAATTAATGCTAGAATAGAAGAGAATATTTTGGAATCAACTTAAATTGATTCACATCTGTCAGAATAGAATAGGAAACAAATGGGTTTAGACCTCAGCTGCCTTCTGTCTCTCTCTCATCTACAAGCTTCCCATCTGTAAGGATGCTTTATTAATATCAAACATTGCTTTAAGTCTGGTACAGGAAAGCCACACTGTTGAGGAAGGGAGGAGGGTAAAAGGACAAGAAGTCTTTACTGTGTCTCATTCAAGGTATGCTGAGCTCTCCATCATGCTTCCTTTCCAGGTTCTCATATACATATGGAATAGGCTAGGCAAGTCTAGACTAAACTAGACTGGGAAAGAGAAGCTAGAATAGAAAAGAATATATTGGAATCAGCTTAAATTGATTCACATCTGTCAGAATAGAATAGGAAACAAATGGGTTTAGACCTCAGCTGCCTTTTTCTCTCTCTCTGATACAAGCTTCACATCTGGAAGGATGCTTTAGTAATATCAAACATTGCTTTAAGTCTGGTACAGGAAAGCCACACTGTTGAGGAAGGGAGGACCGTAAAAGGACAAGAAGTCTTTAGTGTGTCTCATTCAAGGTATGCTGAGCTCTCCACAATGCTTCCTTTCCAGCTTCCTATATACATATGGAATAGGCTAGGCAAGTCCAGACTAAACTAGACTGGGAAATTAAATCTAGAAGGAAGAGAATATTTTGGAATCAACTTAAATTAATTCACATCTGTCAGAGTAGAATAGGAAACAAATGGGTTTAGACCTCAGCTGCCGCCTTCTCTTTCTCAACTACAAGCTTCACATCTGGAAGGATGCTTTAGTAATATCAAACATTGCTTTAAGTCTGGTACAGGAAAGCCACACTGTTGAGGAAGGGAGGAGGAGGGTAAAAGGACAAGAAGTCTTTACTGTGTCTCATTCAAGGTATGCTGAGTCTCCATCATGCTTCCTTCCTCCATCATGTCATATATATATGGAATAGGCTAGGCAAGTCTAGACTAAACTAGACTGGGAAATTAAAGCTAGAAGGGAAGAGAATATTTTGGAATCAACTTAAATTAATTCACATCTGTCAGAGTAGAATAGGAAACAAATGGGTTTAGACCTCAGCTGCCGCCTTCTCTTTCTCCACTACAAGCTTCACATCTGGAAGGATGCTTTATTAATATCAAACATTGCTTTAAGTCTGGTACAGGAAAGCCACACTGTTGAGGAAGGGAGGAGGAGGGTAAAAGGACAAGAAGTCTTTACTGTGTCTCATTCAAGGTATGCTGAGCTCTCCACCATGCTTCCTTCCTCCATCATGTCATATCCATACGGAATAGGCTAGGCAAGTCTAGACTAAACTAGACTGGGAATGAAAAGCTAGAAGGGAAGAGAATATTTTGGAATCAACTTAATTTGATTCACATCTGTCAGAATAGAATAGGAAACAAATGGGTTTAGACCTCAGCTGCCTTCTGTCTCTCTCTCATCTACAAGCTTCCCATCTGTAAGGATGCTTTATTAATATCAAACATTGCTTTAAGTCTGGTACAGGAAAGCCACACTGTTGAGGAAGGGAGGAGGAGGGTAAAAGGACAAGAAGTCTTTACTGTGTCTCATTCAAGGTATGCTGAGCTCTCCATCATGCTTCCTTCCTCCATCATGTCATATATATATGGAATAGGCTAGGCAAGTCTAGACTAAACTAGACTGGGAAAGAAAAGCTAGAATAGAAGAGAATATTTTGGAATCAACTTAAATTGATTCACATCTGTCAGAATAGAATAGGAAACAAATGGGTTTAGACCTCAGCTGCCTTCTGTCTCTCTCTCATCTACAAGCTTCCCATCTGTAAGGATGCTTTATTAATATCAAACATTGCTTTAAGTCTGGTACAGGAAAGCCACACTGTTGAGGAAGGGAGGACCGTAAAAGGACAAGAAGTCTTTACTGTGTCTCATTCAAGGTATGCTGAGCTCTCCATCATGCTTCCTTCCTCCATCATGTCATATATATATGGAATAGGCTAGGCAAGTCTAGACTAAACTAGACTGGGAAATTAAAGCTAGAAGGGAAGAGAATATTTTGGAATCAACTTAAATTGATTCACATCTGTCAGAATAGATAAGGAAACAAATGGGTTTAGACCTCAGCTGCCGCCTTCTCTTTCTCCACTACAAGCTTCACATCTGGAAGGATGCTTTAGTAATATCAAACATTGCTTTAAGTCTGGTACAGGAAAGCCACACTGTTGAGGAAGGGAGGAGGAGGGTAAAAGGACAAGAAGTCTTTACTGTGTCTCATTGAAGGTATGCTGATCTCTCCACCATGCTTCCTTTCCAGCTTCTCATATACATATGGAATAGGCAAACCTAGACTAAATTAGACTTGGAAAGAAAAGCTAGAATAGAAGAGAATATTTTGGAATCAACTTAAATTGATTCACATCTGTCAGAATAGAATAGGAAACAAATGGTTTTAGTCCTCAGCTGCCTTCTGTCTCTCTCTCATCTACAAGCTTCACATCTGGAAGGATGCTTTATTAATATCAAACATTGCTTTAAGTCTGGTACAGGAAAGCCACACTGTTGAGGAAGGGAGGAGGAGGGTAAAAGGACAAGAAGTCTTTACTGTGTCTCATTCAAGGTATGCTGAGCTCTCCATCATGCTTCCTTCCTCCATCATATCATATATATATGGAATAGGCTAGGCAAGTCTAGACTAAACTAGACTGGGAAAGAAAAGCTAAAATAGAAGAGAATATTTTGGAATCAACTTAAATTGATTCACATCTGTCAGAATAGAATAGGAAACAAATGGGTTTAGACCTCAGCTGCCTTCTGTCCCTCTCTCAGCTACAAGCTTCACATCTGTAAGGATGCTTTAGTAATATCAAACATTCCTTTAAATCTGGTACAGGAAAGCCACACTGTTGAGGAAGGGAGGAGGAGGGTAAAAGGACAAGAAGTCTTTAGTGTGTCTCATTCAAGGCATGCGGAGCTCTCCACCATGCTTCCTTTCCAGCTTCTTATATACATATGGAATAGGCTAGGCAAGTCCAGACTAAACTAGACTGGGAATGAAAAGCTAGAAGGGAAGAGAATATTTTGGAATCAACTTAAATTGATTCACATCTGTCAGAATAGAATAGGAAACAAATGGGTTTAGACCTCAGCTGCCTTCTGTCTGTCTCTCATCTACAAGCTTCCCATCTGTAAGGATGCTTTATTAATATCAAACATTGCTTTAAGTCTGGTACAGGAAAGCCACACTGTTGAGGAAGGGAGGAGGAGGGTAAAAGGACAAGAAGTCTTTACTGTGTCTCATTCAAGGTATGCTGAGCTCTCTTCCATGCTTCCTTTCCAGCTTCTCATATACATACGGAATAGGCTAGGCAAGTCTAGACTAAACTAGACTGGGAAAGAAAAGCTAGAATAGAAGAGAATATTTTGGAATCAACTTAAATTGATTCACATCTGTCAGAATAGAATAGGAAACAAATGGGTTTAGACCTCAGCTGCCTTCTGTCTCTCTCTCATCTACAAGCTTCCCATCTGTAAGGATGCTTTATTAATATCAAACATTGCTTTAAGTCTGGTACAGGAAAGCCACACTGTTGAGGAAGGGAGGAGGAGGGTAAAAGGACAAGAAGTCTTTACTGTGTCTCATTCAAGGTATGCTGAGCTCTCCATCATGCTTCCTTCCTCCATCATGTCATATATATATGGAATAGGCTAGGCAAGTCTAGACTAAACTAGACTGGGAAAGAAAAGCTAGAATAGAAGAGAATATTTTGGAATCAACTTAAATTGATTCACATCTGTCAGAATAGAATAGGAAACAAATGGGTTTAGACCTCAGCTGCCTTCTGTCTCTCTCTCATCTACAAGCTTCCCATCTGTAAGGATGCTTTATTAATATCAAACATTGCTTTAAGTCTGGTACAGGAAAGCCACACTGTTGAGGAAGGGAGGAGGGTAAAAGGACAAGAAGTCTTTACTGTGTCTCATTCAAGGTATGCTGAGCTCTCCATCATGCTTCCTTTCCAGGTTCTCATATACATATGGAATAGGCTAGGCAAGTCTAGACTAAACTAGACTGGGAAAGAGAAGCTAGAATAGAAGAGAATATATTGGAATCAGCTTAAATTGATTCACATCTGTCAGAATAGAATAGGAAACAAATGGGTTTAGACCTCAGCTGCCTTTTTCTCTCTCTCTGCTACAAGCTTCACATCTGGAAGGATGCTTTAGTAATATCAAACATTGCTTTAAGTCTGGTACAGGAAAGCCACACTGTTGAGGAAGGGAGGAGGAGGGTAAAAGGACAAGAAGTCTTTACTGTGTCTCATTCAAGGTATGCTGAGTCTCCATCATGCTTCCTTCCTCCATCATGTCATATATATATGGAATAGGCTAGGCAAGTCTAGACTAAACTAGACTGGGAAATTAAAGCTAGAAGGGAAGAGAATATTTTGGAATCAACTTAAATTAATTCACATCTGTCAGAGTAGAATAGGAAACAAATGGGTTTAGACCTCAGCTGCCGCCTTCTCTTTCTCCACTACAAGCTTCACATCTGGAAGGATGCTTTATTAATATCAAACATTGCTTTAAGTCTGGTACAGGAAAGCCACACTGTTGAGGAAGGGAGGAGGAGGGTAAAAGGACAAGAAGTCTTTACTGTGTCTCATTCAAGGTATGCTGAGCTCTCCACCATGCTTCCTTCCTCCATCATGTCATATCCATACGGAATAGGCTAGGCAAGTCTAGACTAAACTATACTGGGAAAGAAAAGCTAGAATAGAAGAGAATATTTTGGAATCAACTTAAATTGATTCACATCTGTCAGAATAGAATAGGAAACAAATGGTTTTAGTCCTCAGCTGCCTTCTGTCTCTCTCTCATCTACAAGCTTCACATCTGGAAGGATGCTTTATTAATATCAAACATTGCTTTAAGTCTGGTACAGGAAAGCCACACTGTTGAGGAAGGGAGGAGGAGGGTAAAAGGACAAGAAGTCTTTACTGTGTCTCATTCAAGGTATGCTGAGCTCTCCATCATGCTTCCTTCCTCCATCATATCATATATATATGGAATAGGCTAGGCAAGTCTAGACTAAACTAGACTGGGAAAGAAAAGCTAAAATAGAAGAGAATATTTTGGAATCAACTTAAATTGATTCACATCTGTCAGAATAGAATAGGAAACAAATGGGTTTAGACCTCAGCTGCCTTCTGTCCCTCTCTCAGCTACAAGCTTCACATCTGTAAGGATGCTTTAGTAATATCAAACATTCCTTTAAATCTGGTACAGGAAAGCCACACTGTTGAGGAAGGGAGGAGGAGGGTAAAAGGACAAGAAGTCTTTAGTGTGTCTCATTCAAGGCATGCGGAGCTCTCCACCATGCTTCCTTTCCAGCTTCTTATATACATATGGAATAGGCTAGGCAAGTCCAGACTAAACTAGACTGGGAATGAAAAGCTAGAAGGGAAGAGAATATTTTGGAATCAACTTAAATTGATTCACATCTGTCAGAATAGAATAGGAAACAAATGGGTTTAGACCTCAGCTGCCTTCTGTCTGTCTCTCATCTACAAGCTTCCCATCTGTAAGGATGCTTTATTAATATCAAACATTGCTTTAAGTCTGGTACAGGAAAGCCACACTGTTGAGGAAGGGAGGAGGAGGGTAAAAGGACAAGAAGTCTTTACTGTGTCTCATTCAAGGTATGCTGAGCTCTCTTCCATGCTTCCTTTCCAGCTTCTCATATACATACGGAATAGGCTAGGCAAGTCTAGACTAAACTAGACTGGGAAAGAAAAGCTAGAATAGAAGAGAATATTTTGGAATCAACTTAAATTGATTCACATCTGTCAGAATAGAATAGGAAACAAATGGGTTTAGACCTCAGCTGCCTTCTGTCTCTCTCTCATCTACAAGCTTCCCATCTGTAAGGATGCTTTATTAATATCAAACATTGCTTTAAGTCTGGTACAGGAAAGCCACACTGTTGAGGAAGGGAGGAGGAGGGTAAAAGGACAAGAAGTCTTTACTGTGTCTCATTCAAGGTATGCTGAGCTCTCCATCATGCTTCCTTCCTCCATCATGTCATATATATATGGAATAGGCTAGGCAAGTCTAGACTAAACTAGACTGGGAAAGAAAAGCTAGAATAGAAGAGAATATTTTGGAATCAACTTAAATTGATTCACATCTGTCAGAATAGAATAGGAAACAAATGGGTTTAGACCTCAGCTGCCTTCTGTCTCTCTCTCATCTACAAGCTTCCCATCTGTAAGGATGCTTTATTAATATCAAACATTGCTTTAAGTCTGGTACAGGAAAGCCACACTGTTGAGGAAGGGAGGAGGGTAAAAGGACAAGAAGTCTTTACTGTGTCTCATTCAAGGTATGCTGAGCTCTCCATCATGCTTCCTTTCCAGGTTCTCATATACATATGGAATAGGCTAGGCAAGTCTAGACTAAACTAGACTGGGAAAGAGAAGCTAGAATAGAAGAGAATATATTGGAATCAGCTTAAATTGATTCACATCTGTCAGAATAGAATAGGAAACAAATGGGTTTAGACCTCAGCTGCCTTTTTCTCTCTCTCTGCTACAAGCTTCACATCTGGAAGGATGCTTTAGTAATATCAAACATTGCTTTAAGTCTGGTACAGGAAAGCCACACTGTTGAGGAAGGGAGGAGGAGGGTAAAAGGACAAGAAGTCTTTAGTGTGTCTCATTCAAGGTATGCTGAGCTCTCCACCATGCTTCCTTTCCAGCTTCCTATATACATATGGAATAGGCTAGGCAAGTCCAGACTAAACTAGACTGGGAAATTAAAGCTAGAAGGGAAGAGAATATTTTGGAATCAACTTAAATTAATTCACATCTGTCAGAGTAGAATAGGAAACAAATGGGTTTAGACCTCAGCTGCCGCCTTCTCTTTCTCAACTACAAGCTTCACATCTGGAAGGATGCTTTAGTAATATCAAACATTGCTTTAAGTCTGGTACAGGAAAGCCACACTGTTGAGGAAGGGAGGAGGAGGGTAAAAGGACAAGAAGTCTTTACTGTGTCTCACTCAAGGTATGCTGATCTCTCCACCATGCTTCCTTTCCAGCTTCTCATATACATACGGAATAGACTAGGCAAACCTAGACTAAATTAGACTGGGAAAGAAAAGCTAGAATAGAAGAGAATATTTTGGAATCAACTTAAATTGATTCACATCTGTCAGAATAGATAAGGAAACAAATGGGTTTAGACCTCAGCTGCCGCCTTCTCTTTCTCCACTACAAGCTTCACATCTGGAAGGATGCTTTATTAATATCAAACATTGCTTTAAGTCTGGTACAGGAAAGCCACACTGTTGAGGAAGGGAGGAGGAGGGTAAAAGGACAAGAAGTCTTTACTGTGTCTCATTCAAGGTATGCTGAGCTCTCTTCCATGCTTCCTTTCCAGCTTCTCATATACATACGGAATAGGCTAGGCAAGTCTAGACTAAACTATACTGGGAAAGAAAAGCTAGAATAGAAGAGAATATTTTGGAATCAACTTAAATTGATTCACATCTGTCAGAATAGAATAGGAAACAAATGGGTTTAGACCTCAGCTGCCTTCTGTCTCTCTCTCATCTACAAGCTTCCCATCTGTAAGGATGCTTTATTAATATCAAACATTGCTTTAAGTCTGGTACAGGAAAGCCACACTGTTGAGGAAGGGAGGAGGAGGGTAAAAGGACAAGAAGTCTTTACTGTGTCTCATTCAAGGTATGCTGAGCTCTCCATCATGCTTCCTTCCTCCATCATGTCATATATATATGGAATAGGCTAGGCAAGTCTAGACTAAACTAGACTGGGAAAGAAAAGCTAAAATAGAAGAGAATATTTTGGAATCAACTTAAATTGATTCACATCTGTCAGAATAGAATAGGAAACAAATGGGTTTAGACCTCAGCTGCCTTCTGTCTCTCTCTCATCTACAAGCTTCCCATCTGTAAGGATGCTTTATTAATATCAAACATTGCTTTAAGTCTGGTACAGGAAAGCCACACTGTTGAGGAAGGGAGGAGGGTAAAAGGACAAGAAGTCTTTAGTGTGTCTCATTCAAGGTATGCTGAGCTCTCCACCATGCTTCCTTTCCAGCTTCCTATATACATATGGAATAGGCTAGGCAAGTCCAGACTAAACTAGACTGGGAAATTAAAGCTAGAAGGGAAGAGAATATTTTGGAATCAACTTAAATTAATTCACATCTGTCAGAGTAGAATAGGAAACAAATGGGTTTAGACCTCAGCTGCCGCCTTCTCTTTCTCAACTACAAGCTTCACATCTGGAAGGATGCTTTAGTTATATCAAACATTGCTTTAAGTCTGGTACAGGAAAGCCACACTGTTGAGGAAGGGAGGAGGAGGGTAAAAGGACAAGAAGTCTTTACTGTGTCTCATTCAAGGTATGCTGAGCTCTCCACCATTCTTCCTTCCTCCATCATGTCATATACATACGGAATAGGCTAGGCAAGTCTAGACTAAACTAGACTGGGAAAGAAAAGCTAGAATAGAAGAGAATATTTTGGAATCAACTTAAATTTATTCACATCTGTCAGAATAGAATAGGAAACAAATGGGTTTAGTCCTCAGCTGCCTTCTGTCTCTCTCTCATCTACAAGCTTCACATCTGTAAGGATGCTTTAGTAATAATAAACATTTCTTTAAGTCTTGTACAGGAAAGGCAGACAGTCGAGGAAGGGAGGAACCTGGTTAGGGGACAAGAAATCTTTGCTCTGTCTCATTCAAGGTATCCTGATCTCTCCCTTTTGCTACCTTTCGAATATGTCATAAATGTATAGTATAGGCTAAAGAAGTCTAGATTAAACTAGACTGGGCTAGAAAGAAGATAATATTGTGGAATCAACTTAAATTGATTCATATCTATCAGAATAGAATAGGAAACAAATGGTTTTAAACCTCAGGCGTCTCTAATTTTGTCCTCTCTTTGCAGTGTTGGAAGACCGTTTCCTTTATCTCATCTTTGTCAATAAATTTTGTTTATGCTGGTACTATTACTCTGGATTAAAGTGTGTTTTTTCTTAAATGAGTATTCATTTTAAGATTGTTGTTTTCAGGGGAGGTACAAAGTCTTTGCCCATGTATAGGTTTTGTAACAGCTTCATATTAATTTGTTGAAACACTGTTTTTATTCAAAAGAAGTTTCCGAGTAAGTCTAAGACTGGAAAGATTTTAATCTGTAGTTTACTGGTCATGTTAGTAATGGGGAATAGTTAAAGTCTAGAATTTTCTGAAATATTTTATTGAGAGAATTACCTCCAAAAATCTTAGCTTAAACCGCGTTCCCAGAGACGTGCAGAAATCCTAATTAGGATTGGAGTCAAACCTGACCTCTGGTTTCTTATTTCTACTCCTTTTTGTTTAATGTACTGCTCACTATCTTTTTAATATTAGGTTGACTAAAACAAATTACATTTTTTTTTTATCCTATAGCAGTGAGCTGTATATTTGAAACATCAGCCACATTTAAGTCATTCGTACTGTATACTTCTTGCTTTGTATGGAGGACATCTCTGTGTTTCAAAGTAGTACTCAAATGGACATTAGTACTCCTGAGTAAAGCTATCCATATGTTTTTACAGTCATCATTTTCATAATTCTGAAGAGTTATCTGTTGTTGGCAAAATGTTTGTTTCCTCATCATTACGCTGATGTCAAGATCAAGACTTTTGCTTCAACTTCAGTCTAGCTTTGAGCTTTGTCTGAAATGTAGTGATAGTGCATCTGTTAACAAGAGCTATTTATCACTTTGTGTTCTTTGGCTATATCCCCATTTCTCTGCTATCTAGCATGTTAAGCTTGCACACTTTCTTTTGAGTATAAACTTGTATCTCTGAACGCCATTGCTTAATCTTTGTCCTAAGCTCATTATATCCTGGCCTTCATAGGGCAGCAATGGCATTGTATTAGTAACCCAAGCATAACGTCTGCGTTTGTTCTTGTTTTCTTTTGCGTTTTCAGTTATGTGCAAGCTTTCTCAAAGCAAGACAAGTCAAGTCAAAAGGATTGACAATAAAATGCAGGATGAAGAAAGACCGTTCTAGACCATTTGGTTTAAGTCTTGGCTCCCTTGATACGTTCATTACTTCAGTAGGTGTATGTGTGACTTCTGACTTATGATTATGAGCTGCATTTCAGTGGCACATTCTTACGCTAACGCCAGCTGAAGTCATGCGGTGGGGACACCTACTGTTGCACATTTTGCTGTTAGGTCTCGCAATTTGAAGTTCTGACTTTTCACTTACGGGGGAAATGCTGCAGGGCTTCTCACTCCCTGACTCAGACAATTTAGGATCAAGGAAAAGACTCTTTGCAAGTTGTTTGACGTACAGGTTTATCATGCATGAGTTAATGAAAATTATAAACGAATAGTAGTTGTTAAGCTGATGAGAAAACTTTCTATCAGGATGATTTATATGTCGCTGTGCCTTTAAGAGTTACTTGACACCCTTCAGGATGAAGCATTATTTGTTCACACGCATACCCTTCTTTTTTTTGAACTTCAACATGAATAAATAGGCACAGCAGAGAGGTGAGAAAGCTTTTAGGCACAGGACACACCTCCGAAGCTAGACGTTAATTTTGATTATAAAAACTGGGGAGAGGGCATGATAGAGACATAGTTTTCTATGAATACCAGCTGAACAAACCTAGTAAATTGGGCAGAATTTCTGTGAGGAATTGAAGCATACACTGCAGAACAGATTATTTCAACTGTACTTAGAAAACAAACCAAACTTGACATTTGTTTTAAGTCAGGTGTCCTGTTCACAGCAAAATGAGAAACGATTTGTATAATGATACATCCTTATTTCTTGGGCAGCTTTAGTGATTTGCATACTTACATTCAGTGTAGATGGCATAAATCGTAAATGATCGTACAAGGAATCATAAATTTCATCACTGCGCAGCACTTGCAAAAGAAACAAAAAAACTTAGACAAACTGAATTGAAATTATTCACACTAACACTGCAAATGTAAGAACAGTGACTGCCAGAACTAGAAATAAGAAATCAGAGAAACAAACTTGTGTTTGGGACTTAAAAGAGCAAAGAGAAATAAAAGACATTAAAAAATGGCAGAACCACACAAATGTTGAAGTTGGAAGGGACCTCAGGAGACCCCTATGCAAGCAGGGATACCTATAGCCAGTTGTCCAGAACTATGGCTAGATGGCTTTTAAGTATCTCCAAGGAGAGCAAGTCTGCAACCTCCCAGCACAACCTGTGCCAGTGCTCAGACATCTTGCCAGTAAAACAGTGTTAACTGATATTCACAGGTAACCTCCTGTGTTTCAGTTTGTGCCTAATGTCTCTGGTCCTGGCTGTGACTTTTTTTGTATCCTCCCTTCAGGTATTTATAAACATCCTCTAGTATGAGGTGTCCCTGCTCATGGCAGGGAGTTGAACTGGATGATCTTAAGGTCCTTTCCAACCCAAACCATACTATGGTCGATGATGGTCACCCTTCAGTGGACCCTTTCCAGGATGCCCATGTCTCTCTTGTTCCTCTCAGTTTCCTTATAGCTAAATGATTCAGGTATAGATGTGGATAGACTGTAAGGTGAGTGCAAAATTGATTAGACCATTGGGCTCCAAGTGATGTTATCTTTTTAATAGAAATTTCAGTTGATGGCTGGTTACCAGTGGCATCTCTCAAGGAGCAATAGGGAGCCAGTACTGTTTAACATCTTCATTAATACATGAGTGGATGGTGTGGTGCTGTGACTTCACAGATGCATTGTGGGAGGATCATGTGATGTTCTGATGGGCAGGAGCAGAGCTGCTATTCAGGAGTATTTTTGCTGCCTGAAGGAATGGCCTAGCAGAAACATCATATTAAATAGTGGCATAGGACTGTTCCTGCACCTGGGGGGCAACAATCTCATGTAGCAGTACAGGCTGGAGACTGGCTACTTAGAAAGCAGCTTTGCAGAAAATGTACAAGACAAGAGTTGGCAGTGGGCATGTGTGCTTGTGATGAGTCTGTCCTGGATTGTATGAACAGAAGTGAAGGTAGCAGGCTGAGGAAGTGATCCTTACCCTGCACTTTGCATTTGTATGACCATATGTGAAGTGCTGTGTTCAGTTTTAGGATCCACAGTACTAGAAAGACAGTGGAGGCCAAACAAGATGGTCATGGGGCTGCAGCACACTGTGTATGAGAAGTGGCTGAGAGAATTGGGTTTGTTCATTCTTAAGAGAAGAAGCCTAAAAGGAGATCTTACTGCTGCCCACAACTACCTAAAGACAGGGTGGAGAGAAGATGGGGGCAAACTCCTCATCTTTAAGGTGAGATAGGACAAAAGGCAATGGATAAATGTTGCAACACAGAAAGTTCTGATTTAAATGCATAAAAAAACCTATTGCTACTGTGAGGGTCACCAGAAGACTGTGTCAGGTTGCCTGGAGAGGTTGCAGCTTCTCTGTCCGTGGACATGTTGATGGGAACAGGCTGTATGTAGGCCTGAGTAACGTGGGCTAGTTGGACCTCCACTGAGCAGAAGTTTTGACTAGATGATCTGAAAACTAAATTATTCTATGAACTAAATGATCCTATGATTCTGTAAAAGTTAAAATAATAATAATAATTAAGATTTTATTAATAATAATTTAAAAGAGGATATATGTTGAAAGCAAATTTAGGTGAGAAATGAGACCTCTAAGGAGTCATGTATAGCTGAAAATCCATACTTAAGAAAGAACATAGCTGTGTTACAACTACCCTTTGCTCAGTGTTGAAACCAAGATGGAAATGAGAACAGATGCGTAAAGCGAATGGAATGAAAGACAAACAGATTGGAGTTAGCTGAAAGTACATGTTACAAAGTACAGTATAGGAAATAAGGGGAATAAAGTAATCCTAGGAAGTAAGTTACCCTGCTTTAGAGGAAGAAGCTTAATTTTTCAGTGGTGCTAATGCAAAATAAATTAAAAAATAATACATTTGCTTCTGTTTTGTATTTGCAAAGGAATGGAGTAATACGGTTTTGCCCCAGTAAGCTGATAAAACACAATGTGTGTTTATTCACAGTCAAAGATGAATTAAACAATAATAACCAGGGCTCAGAAGAGGTCAAAGAAGTAGCAGGGTTAGAAATGTGAAAAAAATATGGAGTTGTTTGTTCACCTCCAAGATTTTTTCTACCTGATGGAAAGATCTAGAGCACTATAGTAATTATTTGCTTATTGAAACTAAATCTTACTTTGAGTGAGGAATGTTTTATGAATAATTTATTTGAACTTTGTCAGTATTTAAGGAGTACTTATGTATGTTTATTATTTTTAAACAATACCTAATATAACTAGCAAAAAAGCTAGAGCTGCAGTGCGCTGTAAAATCTGTACATGTGGAAGGTTTTGTAATTCAAAAGCAGAGAAAAAACATAGAGATCATGCTGTAGATCCTGAAATAACTTCAGTTGTGTTCGTAGGACTAAAAAACCAAAGGTGTGTTAGTATAATGTAGCTGCAAAAACCCCA
Organism: Melopsittacus undulatus; assembly: GCF_012275295.1. Lineage (NCBI taxonomy): Eukaryota > Metazoa > Chordata > Aves > Psittaciformes > Psittaculidae > Melopsittacus > Melopsittacus undulatus. The sequence goes on from NC_047527.1 coordinate 147,629,747, forward strand.
CCATGGCATTCTGAGGCATTACTTCTAAAAGTAAAGTAGTTGTTACCTTCTTTAAATTTAAATTACAAATTGTTTCTAAAAGAAACCCTATTAATATATACATATACCTGAAAATGTGTGTATATTTGTAAGAATATGTGTAAGATGGTTTTGGCTAAATTTATACTGGTTACGCCCTAACAAGAAATCAGTGTTATTCCTAAATTATATAGTGAAGGTCATTTACTGTTTAGTCACAACCAGTTGTACAAAAATAGTTCAGAAGGGCAAGTCAGGAGAACTGGGCAGCAAGATGAGAGCAGAACGTGTAGAATGAGATGGACTGAAAAAAAAAGACAAAAATTAGGACATTTAGAAACTCAACATGAGCTCAGAGTTACCAGTTATGTAGAAAATAAGGATGAGGGAGGCAGAGAGAAAGTCTGCTGGTGTCTTAACCAGTCCTTCTTACCAACCAACAAAACGTTAATTTCCCTTGGGTGTTATATATATAGGAGTGGATAAGTGGACTAGGCAGCTGCTATATCTTCTGGATATCTACTGATTTCAGACTTTAGAAGGACTTTCAGTGCTAAGCTCTATACTGCCCAAAGGTGAAGTGGCTTTAAAAGAGTGTAAAACAATGCCAAAGAAGAAAAAGTAGAAATGTAAAAGCCACAAATAAGAATGCAGAACATACTATTCCTAGCTTAGCCTGGGGTGAATTAAGAGTGAAGCAGAGAACTTGACTACCAGGGTGGCACTCTCCGAAGCCTCATAAGAAAATGAATTTTCAACTCTGAAGTTGAAAGAGCTGGAGTCTGACTTTCTGGTGTGAATAGTTAATACAAACCAGGATGGGGGTAAACCTGAGGCATAACCAAAAACTTTTTGCTGCAGGTTGACTGCAGGTGCAACATAAAACATGCACTGTGCCCACAGCGAGGTACTGGGTTCATCTCTCTTACTATGCTTGTGAACCTACATACTCCTTTTTATGCTCTTGGTATTCATTCCTGTTGTGGCAGCTACATGTTGTCAAAGGGTGCATTTTAACAGTCTTGAGTTCACCACTCTTGGGATTTGTTTAATTGGTTCGTGTTTGGTTTGGTGTTTACTTGGGCTTTTTTCTAGTTAGATGTGTTTCTTTTAAGGAGAGCGAAGAGGTGCTCCTGGTGGCTCTGTTTTTTTCTCAGTGACTTCTCCCACGTCCCTCTTTGCTGGTCTGCCTTCCAAAGTTATCACAATCATTGAACCTCTTTTGTAGGGAATTCATTTGATGCCTTTCTCTGACGGGTGTCACATAGTGTGAAAGCTAAGAGACTGTAGCAGTTAATACTTCCTTGTACCATTTGTGCTCTTTATCCCGTAAAAGCAAAGCATTCACAGTGCCTGTGCAGTCCACCATTCACAGCAAGACTATATCTATCCTGGAAATCTCTTGAGTTGCTTGATTAACCTTCCCTATGGGAACATCTTTGCTCTTGCTTCTTCCTGCTTCCTATTTATTTATCTTCTTATAAGTGGCTTCAGATACTGTCCTATATCTTCTAATTAGTATCTAGGTGGGAAGCAACTGCTTGATACTGGGGAAAAAAGGGACCTTTTTCAGGATGTATTTCTAAATGGAACAGATTACATTTTTTTGCAGTGACTTCAATACATAATCATTTCTATTTAACCCTGGTGTTTCAAGGAGCTTTAAAAATATGCATTCAAAAAAATGTAGGAATTCAAAGCAATTTTTGTTTCGCTTTGTAGGATCTTGCATCTTAACTAAAAGACCTTTTTTTAAAGTAAAAAAACTGTACTGTTAAAAACTCTATTTTCCTATCTATCTTCTTTCTTAAATGTAACATGGGAGAAAAAAGGTCTACTAGCCTGTGACAGTAGCAAGATACCTCCTTAAAGCTCCCTAAACAACAACCTAGGATAAGCCTTAATTACTTGTATGTAACATGGTGTTCCCCTCTTCCTGACGGTGAAAACCTGCACTGTAGCCCACATGCATGCTAACTGTACAGGGTACCTCATGTAAAATAGGTACAAATCATAGAGCTGAAGTGGATTATTGGAGCTTACTTTTACTTTACAGGTGTATCTAACTGCTATCATCAAGAGTAACCATGCAATTAAATAGAAGTATTTAAAGTGATTTTTAGTGTTTTCTCACAGAAGCCTGTGATGTGCTTTTGCTCTGTGTGACATAGCTGCCTGGGTGTAAAGATCCCAAATGAAAAGCTAGAAAAACCTGCAAATATATTGCTAGGTCAGCCTGTCTTTAAGCATGACCTGAAAAAACATTCCACCATAATAACAAGCCTTTTTTCCTCCCTGTGAAGCAGCTGAACAGTGTTCTTGTTATATACATATCTTTGGTCTTAGGCATGTGTTCTCTCTTCCCTGTGATCTTCATTCCCTTAAGTCACCCTTCCCCATGCTGTCCTACCTTCCTGCCTATCTCCCTGCTGCTGTCTGTCAGTGCAGAGGTAGGCATTATTGCCTATGCTCATCCTGAATGAACAACAGGCAGATTTAACGAAAGAGTTACTATATGAGTTTAGGTTACATTTGAATTCTTCTTCTTTACTCAGGAAGTGTCCCTTACTAAACTTTTGTTCTTGCAGAGATATTGGAACACTGAAACCTCCTGTCCTCTTGCCAGATGTGGTCAGCAGTGGTGTGAGCTTATTCTGAGCATGTTGGGAGATGCTAAAAGAGGATAGAAAACCAGACCAAAAAAAAAAAATAAAGCAATTATGATATACTCCTAAAAGTCTAAGTTGGAAAGCAGAATTAAATGAGTGTTTAACCTATATGCTGAAGTGTGTTTATCAGTATGTGTTACTGTTTACAATGTATGGTAGAAAGTTAGGGTGCTAACACACCTGTAGCAAATGCCTCTGACGCTTTTCTGCACATAGGCATTTTCTTAGCATCACTGACCAGAAGATGAATAAATTTTGCGTAAAATCCTTTACATATAGTCTAAGAGATCTTTTAATGATGCTTCAAATAGTCAATAATTGCAGTCATGAGCTTCAGATGCTCTAGCAGTGTAGACACTAGAAAGAAATAACACAAATGGATCAGAGAGGCCTTTTTCCCAGTAATTAACTAAGTTAAATTTAGCTGTTCCTAATGCCAAAATGAGTTTTCTCATGAGCCATCTCTATGCTTTTACATTTTTATAGCTTTCTTCTAAAAAATGGTAGTGAAATTTTATGTAGCTCATTAAATTTGTTAAACTATGGTGGTGTTACTTCCTGAGTGTCTTGTTGGAGACAATAGCAAATCAGGATGAAATAATTATTTCTTTTGACAAATGACAGTGTTATCTTTTTATGAAGTGCAGTACCATTAGCGTCATTACAGTTGTTACTTTGGCTTCCAGATCATACATCCTATGTCCAGAACTTAACTATTACACTTAATATTTCAGTAGTTTCACAGTGCATTTTTTCATTTGTGTAAAATAATGCATGAAAAAGGAAAACAATGTGAGAAAGAGGGAGGGAGTTTTTAACATAGTTTCTTTGAAATCAAACAAATCTGTCTTTAAAAATGACTTTTTATTTCATCATGAAAACTAAAGAAGTCAAAGGTGGAGCGGGACTTTGTTTTATTTATTGATGCTTCATGCAACACTTGCTGTGTTTCTCTTTCCTAGATCCATGGCAGAACTCTCCTGTCATGTATTGGAGGTTAATTTCATCACCCAAAATATACTCTTGAGTGAATCAGTGGAACTAATGACTTCTTACATGATACATTGGTCTGCAAGCGAGTAAAGCAAGAACAAGGTTGTGTGACACTGCAGCGTTGCTAGAAACCAGCAGCACACATTAAGAATATATTACAGGAGTCAGGAGGAACAGTATCAAATGCAGCCAAGTTATTTCAGAGATCATGGTGAAAGGAAGTGTTCCACTGCCTCAAAGTTACTATCTTCAGTAGTAGTTACGAATTTGAAGTACAAACTCATGAAGTTCTGTCCATAAAAAGCTGGCAAATAAGGGGGAAATAGTAGAAATTGAATCGTTAACATAACAAAGTCACGGACCTTCACTACCAGGAAGATAATTCTTTAGAGAAAGCTCTTTAATCTGATCAGGAATGAATGCAGTGTCAGGTGCTGTAAGTATGCTATTATAAAGGGTAAATGTTGAAGAATTTTCTTATTTTTCCTACTGGAAAAGCAAAAGCTGGGAAAAACCTTTGACAGAAGCCCCTCAAGATGGCCCAGAGCTGTAGCAGCTTGCATTGTATCATTGTTGGGTGGTAACAGAGCATGCCTGGTGTGTGGTGGTTGTCTGGATGAGTGTATGCAGCTATCTCACTTGTGGCAGATATTCTAAGATAAGTAGGCTCAAACAAACACAAAGTTTTATGGTTCTTTAAAGCTAAAGGTTTTTCTGATTTGGACTAGCTAGGGGATGAGAGAGGTATTCTGTAACATCTTGGCGGTAGAGGAACAAATTTTGTATGGTCTCTACCACCACTCACAGTCCTGTGGTTCTGGACACTTCCATCATGTATCTTAACAGTTGTCTCATCTCCAAAATACTTCTCCATTTTAGGGTGTTTAGAGCTCACGTAAACCAGATTGCTTCTTAATGCAATGTAGAAGATCACCATCTAAAATCCACTATAGTTCTATTCATTAGAGGAAGGCAATAAAATTGATTTATGAACTGGTTGATACTCTTCATGATTTGACTTCTCCTACTTCAAGTTCAGCTGCAGCTTCTGTTGTGGATTCCTGTAGCTATTGTCCTGTACTGGGTTCTCATTTTAGGAATGGGAAATGGTTTTATATATGCCAGATGGTATACAAATAGTTCATGAGGCATGCTGGGTTCATGAAAGTTAAAATAGTACCTGGTCATATAAAATTATCTTTGTATACATTTTAAATGAGGGTATTAAACAGGCATCTGGGGGGAGTAGTTATGGCTCTTCTTGTAACGGCTGTTCAAAATAATCAGGTGGCATAAAGAGCTACAAATGAATTTTCTTTTCCCCTCAACCTGAGACTTCTATTTGGAATCGAATGAAATCAAACATTATTTTCTATTTAAACTGTACACTTTTCATTAATAAGCTAACATTGGAGACATAGCCTCAATCTATAAAATATGACTGAGAAAAAAAGCAAAGAATAGAAAACATACTGGCAGACAGTAGTCAGAGAAAAGTCAGTCAGTCTGAAATAGACTGAGCAGTAGTTTGCAGTATTAGACAGCAAGTAACCCTTTAGTATCTCTTGCTTGTCTTACCTTGGAACACTTAAAATGAAATGCCATCATTTCTATGGCATAAAGGATTCTATACAGAAATCAGTTAGGTTTTAATGCTGGGTTGTGGAGTTTTTTATCTTTAAAATCAATGTGGAAATATGTTTTTCTCTAAGTTCAGAGTTCAACTTGCAGGTGTGCTTTCTTGAGTTACTAAGGACTGCTGCTAAGTCACATGCCTGTAAAAAATGCTGATGAGCAAATGGTTGTAACCTAATCAGAATTAACTTTGATTATCTGAATTTTTGTTATAAACCCTTAAGGCAAGGATGGAGTGATGTCATGCTCTTTTTTGTTACTCTAGTAAAAATGAATAAAAATTAAAGTTTAAATTTTAATGCCCAAGAAAGTAGTTCTAAATTCTGATCTGTGGTATATTACACAACACTGAATTTTAACAGGTTAAGAGAATGGTTACAGTGTCTTTATTTCATCAGTCAAAGGTGATATTGTATCAATAAAGCAGCTGCCAGATCTCATGACTGAAGAACAATTACTGGGCATATATTAATTTGATTGATGACTTTCACAAAGTACATTTTTGGTGTATATGAAAGAGTGGAACAGAGAAAAGTATAAATCCATCCTTCTAAAGATGACTACACTTGGGTAGGACTATTTAGTAAATTAATAGTGAGGTATAACTTAAATATGAAGCTACTTGTTTGAGTCATTGATAATAACTAAAATCTTGTGTGGTAGATCAGTTCTTCATAGTCAAATATGTCTTAAAAAATTCATGCTCTGCAGTAACAATTTCAGAAGACTCAGTTAAAAAATGAAGGGCCAAACTAGCCAAATCAAGAGAGTATTACTTTTACAGAGCATTTAAGGATGCCTTTGGCCTGTGTCTGAATTCTTCCTGATACCAAAATAGAAACAGACTGATATTACTGATCCATTGGTATTGCTGGACTGTTTCTGGTTTGCATATATAACGAAAGAAGAAAACAGAATGGTCTGAACAAGCTGTTCGTGATAAGACAGGGTTCCTCTGTCTTACTAACCCTAAAAATATAAGTCTTTGGACTCTATTTCAGGAGCATTTGAGAAAATGCATGGAGTGGGGGACAAAATGTGCAGGTTGTTTATGACATAGAATTCTTAACCAAAGATAATTAAACTGTTTGCTTCTGTGCTTGATATGGTGAAGTAAAAAAAAGGAGAAATTTAACTTTACGTTAAAAGTTATAGAAGGTGCCATGAAACATAAAGAAGTTGAAGTTAGAAACAGCTGTCAAGGACTGGAGCACTGTTTAAAAACATACTTCCTTTTTGTCAAGCTTCCAGTTCAGTATTCAGGCAACCGTAAAATATGTTCTTCAGAGACAAAGTAGCTAGGAGCTCCTCATTATTTTAGTACTATATTATTTCCAACTACAACATTTTGGCATGTTTTGTATTTTAGTGCATGTATATAGATGTACAACCAGCGTGACTGCACACCATAAAGAGGGACACAGGTGTAAGTAGGAAATACAGCTTCCTATTACAGTAATATCAAATCTTCCCTATGTCCAGTGGTTTATTTTAGCAAAGAGAAGTGGGCAATGTTAAAGAAGTAAGTATTATTCCTTAAACCTAATGTACTGAAACATGTTAAAATTACTTCATATTATACTGCCTGGAGCAGTTTCGAAACTTGTTCAAGTGTTAAAGCTCTCCTTGAAAAAAGCTTAAATAGATAAGGAGAGTTTCCTTTTCTCTTGTAAAACTGCTGACTGTTGCCCACTCATGTATTGAAGTACCTTGTATACGGAATAGTGTAGGCTGGAACTGGAGATACACCTGGGAGACTGGAAAACCAGTTGCTGTCTACTTTTCTAGATTTGTATAAACCCTGCGACTGTCACAAAAATGTTAGCTACACCTAGGGTAGAAATTGTATTTAGGGAATATCTTCACCTTTTAAAAAATGGATCTGGGAGAGGATGAAAAAATCTGAATAGAAAAATACTGTGAAATTAAGAACATGTAAAATTCTACTACATCATTCTCTCTTCTGGTATAAAGCATATAGAAATTCAAACTAGCACGTGTGTAGGAAAGGCTTCCAAATCCCACCTTCAGAACTGTCTTCCAGCTAAACAATAGAAGTGCCTTTCCTTTTGCTTTTTCCTTTAATTGAAAATGTTCATTCTTAACCATGTCAACGCAGCTTCCATTCATATTAATTAAGGGATTTCCTTCTGTTCTTTGTTGCTTATGCTTATTGATATCACAGCAGTTTTCTCATCCCTTTTATTTGCTCGGTAACTCCTCCTGCCTGTTGTTGGTGGCTTTTTTTCCTCCCTACCGATAGATGCTGTCCCAGAGACTAGAACCTTGTTGTTAGTAATTCTCTGAGATAGCACCTTTTTACCTTTCTTTAACTTCAGCAGCAGCCTCTCTTTGCTTCCAAATAATTGCACCCTCCTTTATTCTTTACTCAAGAAACCTTTCATTTATCTCTTCACAAGCAGACATCCCTTCTCATCTTCATGTTCTAGTGTCAGGGGTGTGAAAAGAAGAGAATAATTCTGTATAAACAGTATGTCTGGTCTGATTCCGGGATGCTAGTGGTTAGTATACATGTACACATGATATATATATATGTGTGTGTGTACGTGTATATATATATGTGTGTATATATATATGTGATTTTCTATTTTGATTACAGAATTCTGCTTCCCTCCTCTCTGACACACAGTGTTCACTCTAATTCATCTCTGATATGACTACTAACATCACCTTCCATACTTGCTGATACATTAAACTTGAATCCTCTTTCTTGTTTCCCATACTAGATTTAAACTTGTTGTTCTTGACCAAGTTTTGCCTTTTTGTATTTTTCCACCCTTCTACTTTATTTCATGCTCTCTGCACAGCCTAGAGCTATTTAGAGCAAGGGAAGCCCATGTAGCTTGGACCTCTAGGCATCTTAAAATAAACAATAGTGAAAACATCTCTCCAGATTATTATTTCTCTTAGATTTCCCAGTGTCTCCTTAGGGCAACAGCAATGTTCATCCTTGGCTCAAAACGGCAAGTGGATTTTTGTCAACAAAACCCTGTCCAGAGGCAAATATCAGTGAGGAAACGGATTACTACCACCACCAATGCTGTTACTGCGATGACTACTCCTACTATTAATGATAATCTGTCATTGCAACATACATGGGTATTTTGAATATGGGGAGTTTTTAAGAAAGTGTGGGGAATCTGCTCTATTTAGATGTGCTTTGACTGGCTCATGGACCATATTTGATGTGCTGCTCACTTAAGAGAACTGTGTTGTAGTTAAAATTATCTTTGACAGAATATAATCAACTTGGATTTAGACAAGAATTGTAAATATTTGTTTGACTCACTTGACATTAATCGAAATAAAAATAGATAGTTTTGGCTTCCAGTGTATCAGACATGTTTATCCTAGGAAAACAAGCTAATTTTCAGGCAGCAGGTTCACACTGTTTTTCTCACTCTGTGAATAGAGACCACTTTTGGGAAACAGTTACTAGTACATCAGATGTTGAAAGCCACTGGAGTAGGTGTTAGCACATGAATTATACATCAAGCAACTTGGTATTTGACAACTAATCTGTTTAATTTTCTGTAACTGTGATTGAAGCTACAGCTAGCAGTCTGACAAAAATAGCATTTCCTAGTTTGTTGAAGCATTCCTACACAATTCAGTTGTAAAATTTATTGAATCTCTCCAAAGTGAGATTCTAGAATACTGTATCAATTATTTTTCTGTTAAAAACAATGATATGGGCATAAGAAATGGATCTGCCAGAGATCTCTTAGGTGATAATATCCTACTGTGTGCTGTTGCTAGCAACTGCATTGTGCAAGTCCTTATGCAAAGAAGGCTCTGCCTCTCTGAGTTATGTTTCTTAGCCTTGCTAACCTGTTTGAAGTTCATGTCAGAATTTCACCCCTGCTGCTGGTCAGAAACCTTTTCTCAGCTTCTCTCCTAATTTTAGTAATGAATATTTGATAACCACTGCAACTTTTATCACATTTTTCCCTTTTGTCTCACTAGCGTTTACTTTATTTGATGTTTTTATAAACAGTAGTCTAAAGTGTTTGGTTTTTTTCTTTTTCTGTGTGTTATGTGTACCAAGCATGTCTATGCTTCTCTGGTAAGGCAGAGACTTTCTGTTTCCCTGATTCATCTGAGTGTTTTTTGCTATATACATTTTCATGGTCTAGACTGTAAAGTTGAACTGTAGCTTTCAGTGCCTTATACACTGGCATTAATACTTATTTCTGCCAGAGGAAAAACTGAAATATACCAAGTTGAAATATATCAAGATCAAGTTTAGCTTTCCCATATACCAGGGACTCAATAACTTGTTTGTACTGCCTAAAACAGAGCAAGTACAATTTAAGCATGGCCATATAACTAATCATATGAAAGCTCCATCTGTTGTGTCTCCCACATTGATAGAATTGTAGTATGGTTTGGGCTGGAAAGACCCTTAAAGCTCATCCAGTTCCAATGCCCTGCCATGGACAGGGGCACCTTCCACTAGAGCAGGTTGCTCCAAGCCCCATCCAACCTGAGGAAAAAATAAAAACGGAGGAAGCATGTTTGATGCTTCCATGTAAAATGCTTCTACCTTCTAATTTGTTGCAGATAAAAGACTTTTTGAGTCACACGTGGTATTGTGTATTCAGTACTCCTCAGTGGATGCTTTCCAGTGTTCTTTCACAGCTTCCATTCTTAATCCCACACTGGCCTTTATTACCCACAACATTTGTGGTAATAAGTTTTATAGGTTGCTGCCCATCTACCAAGTTCCATCTCTTTGTACTTGATTTGAACCTACGTTCATTTGATGCCAAATATGTCTACCAATGCAGAGAGCTGATCCCTCTTACACTCTCTCCACATGCCTTGTGATTTTGGAGACCTTCTTCATATTCCATTGAAATAATTTAATTTCCAGATAGAAGACTCACAGATTATCCAGTTGTTCCTTATATAGAAATTTCATTCCTTTCCTCTTCTGTATCCTTTCTGAGGTGAGGGGTCTAGAACTTCATATTATGTTCAAACTGTAGATGAACCATGGTTTACAGTGGCGTAACTATTTTCTGTACTCTTGTACTAGCATTTCATTTACTTTTTAACTGCTACGGAGCTGACTGCTTCATGGAACTAACTGTTACAATCCTAAAGTCTCTCTTCTGAATAGTAATGGTTATCTCGGAGCTCATAATTTTAATGTGAAATTAGGATAGGCTTTTCCCCATGTGGTACTTCACATTTATTTACACTTAATTTCATTCATTCAAGCTCATAAGGTATATTCTGCTGCAGTTCTTCACAGTGCTCTCTCACCCCTCCGTCTCTGGCTAAATAACTGTATCATCAGCAAACTTTCTTACCTCTCTGCTTACTTTCTTCCCCGTATAGTTTGTGAGTATGCTCAGTACTATAGGTACCAACACAACTCCCCTGAAGATTTTCACTGTTAGAACTCAACATTGTCTGATGCTTCTTTTTTAAACAGTTATTTTACAATTTAAGGACCTTCCTTTTTACACTGTAACTGCTTAGACTCCTTAAAAGTCTTCGGATAGTTTCAGCAGCCTTTTTGAAAGCTTAATTACATTAACCAGATCACCTTTATCCATGAACATATTTCCTCTTTAAGTTGATCTTCGGTTGGTTTGTAATACAGGAATTTTTTTGTAAAAGCCATGCTGACTTTTCTCAAGCAGATCGTAATTACTCAGGTGTCTGCAGTAATTCTTTCATTTAGTTTCCAACACTTCTCCTGACATAGATGACAAGCTTACTGGTCTGTAATTCCATGGCTCTATGCAGATCTGTCTTTTAAAATTAGAAATAACCCTTCTGTGGTTAAGCTTATGTGAGAAGTTATTCACCATTGTTAATAATTCAGCTGTTTCATCCTCAAGTTGCTTTAGAACCCGTGGGTGAACAGTGACCTTTTGATTTGTTACTTTGAGTTTTGTCTGTTTGTTCCAAATCTGCTTCCAACCAAATCTTTGACAGAATCTCTTTAGAAAGGAAAGATTCACCAGGGAGATCACTCCAGTTTCATCCACATCCAGAATATAAAGAACATGTTTAATTTCTCTACCATGGCTTTCCTTCTGTGTTCTGTTTCTATGTGTTAATCTGCTGGTTTTACAAAGGGTCAGGCAGTCTGTGTTCTGCTGACATGTTTGAATAAATATTTAGTACTCATTTTGTTTTGGTATGTGATAATACAGTCCATGCATCTCACTTGTTACCCACTTTTGCCCCAGACAATAGGAGAAATTGTCATTTGATTCCTAGGTAATGTCCTTTGACTTTGCACTACTTAGCTTCTCTTAAGTTTCACCACATCATTGCTCAAATCTGATTACTTTTCTTTGATCTTGGTAGACACTTCATGTCATCTGTGCATTCAGTAGTATGTGCCTTACTTCCTCTGTCCAGTTCATTAATGAAATTAAACAAAACCCAAGAATGATTCTTGAGAAACTCAACCAATAAACTCTTTTCCCATGTGCACCTTGTTACATTTACTTGCCTCCTTTCCAAATCTTACATTATTTGCCATCTTTTCTATCTCACTCATCTTCCATGAAGAGACAGCAAACAGTGCATTGCAATCTGCCTGTATTCCATCTCTTGTAAAAAAAGCTACTAAACCCCAAAAAAACCTGTCTGCAGAAGAGGTATCAGATGGCAGCTGATACCAGCAGAACTCTGCCCTTGATGGATGTTATTGTTTTCCAGATATTTATGCATCTTTGTTCCTTGCTTCAAAATGTATTTAGTGTTGAGTAGGTTTATGCTAAAGGTCTGTGGATTCCTGAACAATTATTTTGTTTTTCTTAAACTTGGTAAACATGTAGATTGTGAATCCTTGTTTTTCCCTATCCCTTTGTCTCCCACTTCCTGTTGTCCAAATTTGATAGATCTCATAAATCCTGGCAAAATGAGTTACCACTTCATGCATAGTTTTCTGCAGTCCTTTTTGGGCAAATATTGCATTGTTTTTTAGATATGTCTTATGTTGTGTCTTTATGATTTGTTTCTGATATGATCATTTCCGTTCTGAACCATTCTTTCCTGTTAGCTATTTTGCCTTTATACTATATGTCCAATTTTGCCATCCTTAAGGAAAAAACAAATGCCAAGTATTCATTTTGTAAACACTTTAATCTCTACCCAGTTATCACAGTGTGCTATCTCTGCTTCTCTTTTTATATTGTCTCTTAATTTCTGTCTTGTAACAGAAGGATCCTTCTTTTTAATGTATTTTGCCCAATCCACAAATAATATTTACTGTTCTTTACCTGAAACTTTTATTTGATGAGCATCCCCCTAGTTCAGACTGTAAGTTAATAAGTGGTTGTATTCACAAGGATATATGCAAAGAGAACATGATAACGTGCATGTAGACCGTGACACTTCCTCTCTACCTAAGCTTTTCTGTGTTCCAGTGGACTATGATCAACCCTGCTGCTTAAGGAGAGGATAACTTGGCATTTTCTGAGTCATAAGCAAGGAGCATAGGATTGTTCAGATTTTTGCTAACAGATTTTCACTAACCTTAATTAAGGTTAGGACAGTTTCTATTTAGGAAAATTCTTCAGGGCTTCACTGATAAGCATTACTGTGCATTATTAGAAGGTCTTACCCTGTTAGGGAGGCAGTACTGAAATTTTATGCTGTTTCTGAAAATGAAATCGTATTGTGATAAACTAGAGACTTAATCAGACCCAGCAACTACTCAGTACATCCACTGATTTCCTAATTTCTGCTGTTTCTGGGACTTTGTCAGCAGAAGTCATCAGAAATGTGGATGTATTAGGCTAGCTTTATAATTTTGAACTAGAAGTCTGTTCACTTTTCTTTCCTTTTCCCTTTCCTACTTTGTCCTTTCCTTGGTGTTTAGCACTTGAGAGCTAAATATGATTGTTACAGTACTTAAGGTTTAACTCTTTCTACAAAACTTCATTCTTTTATGACTTTTATGATCTTTTAAAATGCGTCAGTAAACTTACAGTTTGAGAAGACATGTTTATTTGAAACTTGAAATTTAGGTAGAAGCAATAACAGCTTATAACTTGTAGGTGACTGAATTGATGATCTTTCCTTTGAATAGAAATGCAGCATCTCACTTGAGCCCAGAATGAGTCGGGTCACTCACTTAGGTATTTCAAACATTATGTCAAGATGTAGCTGTCAAAGGCAAGTGCTTAGTTACAGCTCCACACAGCAGTTTTCCTGCATAGCCCTGAGGGTTGAAGGCTCCTTTCAGGAATACAGCTTTGCATAGCTGTGATTAGAGCCAACTTCTTATATATTCTCATCATTTACTGCTATAGTTCTTTCCCTTAACACAACAGATAGGTGAAAAGTCAGCCCTTGGCATTCTAATTTACAGATGATGTGCAAAGAAAGCAGAGCTGACTTACTGATTGACCTGTCGGAGAAGAAGATAAGGCACTCAGTATTCCTGCTGTGAGAATAGTTCTGAAATCCTTCCTCTTAGGAGCACCTCTCACGAGTGAGCAAACCATCTTCGAAAACACAAGCAGCGACTTAGATGTCTGGGTATTCTGCTCAGATACACTGGGTTTACTTGGAAGTAGAGCCAAAGAACCTGAACTACAGTTGTAAAATATAAATGAACATTCAGAAACTTTTCATATATATTCTTTAGTACTGGCCATTTATACTCTATCTTACACTTACACCTAACTTAGGTGAATTTTGATTTGATAACCATTTTTTATCCTGTATGAAAAGATAGTATGAAGGTGCATTGTGTTTAAAAACAGATGTTGTTAGCTAGGGATTAAATGAGGGACAATGAGAGCCTTGCATGTGGCAGTTCTGGATTTTATAAACATACAACTCCAGCTGCAGCTTAAAAAAATAAACAGTTTAATTCTGTATTATTTTTATTCATTTCTGACATATAAGTTCTAATTTTCCTGTTTATGGCACCATTCCATAGATCCGGGTTAACGCTTCAGGATGATGGCCTCTCTGCTAGAGTTTGGAATAGTGGATGAAGTGCGAGGTGTTTTGAGACACATTGTTTGACTTGTTTATTAAGTCCAAACATGGTGATAAGTTTGTGGACACAGACCAAATGAAGCCCAATGTAAATGTAATCTGATAGGGTTTGGATATTTTTGTTCTCAAGCATTAGCCTTTTGCTGTCACTGAAACCGAAAGCAAACATACCAATCAATATAACAGAAGAAATATGTATGAATTTGTATGTGAACCTTCTACTCTACACATTCCTATGATGTAGAATAACTTGTTATAATGTACAAGTATCTGCCACCAGAACAGGTAGAACTTTATCTAAACTCCTCTGAACTATGTCTGTAGTGCTGGAAGACAACTAAATAGCCCTAGGGCAGGATTCTCCTCATACATAGACAGATGTGCTCCCAGCATAGTTTCCTGAATTTAGGTACTCAGCTGAGACTCCTCAGGCATGTTGCCTGGCCACAAGCTGTTGGCTCATCTCAGACCTCCTGCACATTGTGCCACATCATGCTGGGTTGATGGGGATGTCTTGGTTATTCTAGAATGTCTGTCAATAGGCACTTCAATTGCACCCCTAAATGAAGCTCTTCAAGTTGAACCCTTTTACCCCACTCAGAAAAGCATCTCATTCAAAGATGGCATTAATCTTACTTAACTTTCTTAATTCCACTTAACTGTGTGAATGATGTTAAGTATGTGATTAAGATGTGCTTAATTTTCTGTAATGGATAAGTACTTGTTTGTCTTGTTTCTTCTAGCTCCACCTTCTGTGTTCAAGATTAAAACTCTAGTAGTAGATGTAAGTGGGAGTGTTCCTTCCCTTGCGAAGACATGATGTGGTAAAGGGAACATTGCTGCATCATTCCACCTTCAAGAGGCAGTTATTGCTGTCTCCTGTTACCCAGACCTGGAGGGAGGGAGAGATATACCAGTATTTCTGCACTGCAGACCCAGGCATGTTTAGCCTGGTCACTGTAGGTAGGAAATCAAGATGGTCTGAGTGCTGCAGCCCAGGAGAGATTTTAGGGAGATCATTTCTGTGAGTTGCTGTCTGCTCCTCCTTCTCAATACTTAGTAGTATTTGCCTTTGCAGTGTGGCGCAAAAGCACAAATAATGCCAAGATTATGGAAAATTGCTGGAGAAAGATGCCACTGGAGTACTTACCTGTCTTCAGCCCTCTCTCTGGCTTTTACAGTAGCAGTTTTCCTGTATGTTGTTACGACAGCAAGCAGGAGTAAGCTTTCCTGAAATGCTGTAATTCCCATGATAACATCAGTACTTGAGGTGTGCAGTGTAAACCTGTTATAAAGCCAAACATAGTCATCTGCTGCTTGAGATAGCTTGCAAAAAATAAATTCAGTAGTGTCTATAAACATGTTATTTAATTTTGCACTCTCTACATGTTGTAAAGATGGAGGATGTTCATTATTTTGCATACATCAATGCAAGTGCAATTCAGCCTAGTACTGACATGCAGTCTAATTGGCTTTAAAATGGAATTTTATTTTTTTTGAGGGCTAATTTTCAGGTAATGACTTTCTAATTGATTTTGTTTTTATGAAGGACCATTGATTCATTCCCCACAATGAAACTGTTGGCTTCCCATGAGAATTTATGAAAAGCTGCTGAAAACAAGGATCTATCACTGCTGCTTTCTTTCTACCTTGCTTTGTTGTGCTGCCTAATGTATATTGTTGCTATTCTTCCCTAAGCAAGCTCAGAGTAACAATTGTGTTGTGTATATATGAGTGTGAAATGGGCTTTTTAAATTAAAAAAAAGAAAGCATCTTTATTCAAAGATGGATTGAACTTCTGTGACATTCTTCCTAAAAACTAGATATTCACCATGGCCTCTGATGTATTATCATGACAGCTATTTAATATTTGTATCAGTTATTCTAAGCAATCAGTTTGGATTGCACAAAAAGAAATGGCAATTTTTAAATGGAAGTGTGAGCTATTGTGTTATCATATTGCCTGTATGCCTGAGTCACAGCTGTGTTTGTATGAAGCACAGTGGAGACTGCCTGGAAGTTTTCTGTTACAGCACAATATAGCAACCCCAGCTAGATAATAACGCATGATGTGAGTAATAATTGGAAACCTTTTAGTGATCCTATATAAGATAAGGTTGAACAATGATGTCTAAGACAGTGATACAGCAAGAGAATGAATTCAGCAGAAATGAATGGACATCTATGCTGTAGTTTTAGTCTGACTTTACACATCTATCGGGGGGGGGGGGGTTAAAAGAAAGCCTCTACAGATTTTTCAAGCCAAATCATGTTGTCATTTTGGAAACTGTTGCAGACAAGTTACTGTATTTACTTAATTATCTGATTATTTTGATGTTATGGAAGTATAGCCAACGTTTTCTCATCTGTTTTGCCAGATTCTTGCAAAGGAGGAGCTATCCATGATAACAAACCATTCTGTGATACATGACAAAAGATGTAATGAGATCTAGTGCCTGAATGAACAAACTAGACAAAGCCAAATTAGAAATAATGTGTACTGTTAACACCAAATATAAGTAGCCATTGGAGAGCTTCCATAGGGGTGTGATAGATTCAATTTTCTATCACGTTCACTTTTGAATACAAGACTGAATAACCATACGAATGTTGCACTCTTGCCCAGGCTGAGAACTCATTACTTGAACTTATTGCATGGCAGTCGGTACTGTGTGTCTGCAGAACAGCAGACTAGATTATCATAATGCTCTCTTCTGGCCATGAAAGTCAGTGAGTCTCTGTCTTTTAATTTTATTTTATTTATTTTTTATTTTTTAAGTGAGCAGGGCTGTAAAAACAGCTCATGGATTTTTTTTGTTTTTAAAGGATCAGTGCATAAATAATAGCTAATTAATTCTCAGCAAGCACTTCTGTGAGTATTACCCCTATTTTACAGACAGAATGAGTTTCAGAGACACTGGGCTATTAGTTCACTCAGTAAGTAAGCAGGAAAGCACAACTGTCAGCAATCATTCCTGGCTCTTGTGTTTGTACTATTACATGTACTGAGGGTTATCAAATGGCTGTAAAGACGTTTCCTGTAGGTGCCCCCTGCAATCCTAAGGTGAAACATTTTGACAGCCTCTTATTTCTGAATATCTCCCACTTTGAGCACTTGCAAGCATGTTTTCAAAATACAAAAGAATTTCCTTCCTTGTTCCTTTGCCTTTCTGTTCCTCCTTCCTAAAAGTAACCACAAAGTATTTTGGCTTTCTCCCATGTTAATTGTGGAGAAAGGGATATACCAGACTAATAAATAGCAAGAAGATCATAGTTTATGTATTATGGAAGCTGGTGTTACCAAGAACACCTGAGTTACTGGAAAGCAGCATTGTCAGTGTGATGTTACTTTGGAAATAAGAATATGCAAGAAGATTCACTGTGTATATACCAGCCTTTTCTTGATTACTTCAGGCCTTTTCGCAGGAACAGAACTGCATTCCACTGTGCTGCTGGAAATCCTTGTCACGGTCAAGTAAATCATGTAGGACAACCACTGGGCCCTAGTAATAAAGATCTTTGTACATCAGTATTTCCACCTTCTGCTTTTGCACGAGTAGTAAAACACATGAGGCTATTAATTGCATTGCCCTCCAACTGTTGCTTTCCTTCAATGTTGCAGAGGCCCTCAGCTCTGGTCAGTGACAGATTTAAGAGACTGTGATGAAGTCACACTAAACTCATAATGTCACTGCCTCCTTGGGCAGGGAATGTTCTTGTGTCCTGGCTGCCAAAACCTAATAACCAAGAATACACAAGTCACATAAAACTTCCCATGCCACATAAGGAAAAAAGAAATTACTTGCATGCGGTTAGTGATGAATTGACTCTAAATGTTTAATCCCCTGAGATTTGTAACACAGCTTAAAATGAAATTTAAGAAGTTTTTGTTGCAAGCAAATAAGACCATTAAATCACCTCACTGCTCATGTCATGAATAGTAAGGAAAAGAAGCAGACAGGTGATCCAAATTTTGAAAGCCTTACTACTTCCAATTACTGTTTTCAAAATAGATTCACCTTTGCTGGTTATCAAACAAGGGTTTTATGTGGAAGCTCCTATTTCAGATGTTTACAGCTGTTTGTAGGTTATTGACCTGAGGGATGACTATACAGTCCTTTTCAGAATAGTACTTTATATGAACCTCAACACACCAGCATTATAAGGAAATTAGAGAAGCATAGTATCTCTGTCAAAGGGAAAAATGTAATGCAGTTGGAAAAGAGGTAAGGGAGTGAAATTGGTTTATTCAGAACAAAAATAGCACCTTCAGTTTCTTTTGTTGTATTGTGGTCTCTTTTAGCAAGCCATGTAACAGTTTACTAAATTCCCAAGGTTTCCAGTTTCCAAGAGATTACTTCTTACTTGAAACTTCTGATGTGGATATCAGGTGCTTTTGGCATGAAGGCTGAGTTGGATTTAAGCAGGGACACAAGTATTCTGTAGCCGTTCCAAAATCTGTCATTTTCATCTTAGCAGGAGGAAAAGAAAATAAGTTAACTGGAGAAAATCCCTTGAAGAAAGAGGTAACTTGTAACAATTCAACTATTTCGTTGCACAGTCCTTTATAAAATAATCCTGCGGCTTTTTGGTATCAGTTCAAAAGGCGGAGTGGTTAAAACTGCCCTTATTTCCCTAGAAAGACGAACAGCTTTCAGATGCAAGTCGGCATACAGGCAGGTGTGTTTGAAGGCTGTCACAAACTAATTCTGCCTTTCGGGATTGCTTAGTAATATTCCTTTGATCAGTTTGAAAGGAGTATTCTAAAGTGTCCTACTCCAGGTATTCTTTCTGAAGTAGGAATTTTGTGCTTGCTTGCAATTTTTCTTTGACACTGCATTTGGAGCCCTTTTAGCCTTGTACTGAGTCTTAGAAAAGGATCCACATCCTTTTTGTTGATGTTTCCCTTACTTACATTTGGTTTAGGTTTTTTTTGTGTATATTTTGGGCCAAAATGGAATCTAAATCTACCTCTTTAGTTTAAAGCCATTACATGAAGTGCAGGGGGTGTGGAATGACATTGCTGATTTTCTGCCTACCTCTCAAAAGTGCACTCACTGTATCAGGCTCAACTTCTTTGCAGAGTTTCTTTTAAGTAACCCAGTCAAGTAGTGGAGTTGTGTAGAAGAGACACAAGAAGCTTTGAGACCAGGCTGGAGTACAAGGAATAAATACTGTTCTGAAAATCACTTAAAAGCTATTCAAAAAGTACCAAAGTGTGTGAAAATTGACATGCACATCAGTATTAGGAAAAAAACCCCAAGGATGGACCACACTGCTTTCCTCTGTGCTTGTCCTTCTCAACATGAGAAATCCTGTTACTTAGTGCTTTGTAGCCCAGCAGCCAGTGATCAAGATAACTGTTGTTACTATTTCAGTAATGATTGCAGTTGTGTTTTTTTTTAGCTTGGAAACACATTCTGCCTGTCTCATTCTACAAAAGATGTAGCAAAATTAATTCTTTGTCTACTAATGAATCTCACAAGTCCCTGGGACAAAAGTAGTTTTTATTCTGTCTCTCTGACAGTTTAATGTTCACACTGCTTTTTGTATTCTTTGTATTTTTGTATTCTTTTTCTTCTATCATGAATTAGTCACGAAGCAACTTTTGGAACTAAGTTGTTGATTATATTCTCCACTTTGTGGAATACATTTATATTATACCAGGGAAAAATGATGTTTTACTGTGTTGCCAGTGAAGAGTAGCAAGCTTTTCATTTAGTTCTTACCTCATCCTTTGCTTCACTGACCACAAAAGGCTCAGGTTTCTAATTTAGGCACCCATATGAATACTTGACTAAGTGCTTAATAAGTATCATTTTATTTTTACAACCCTATAAAACAAATCACTTTTTACCTCCTATTTTATATGTGGAACTGAGACAGTGAAAGATTAAGTCAAAAGTACCAAATCATTTTGTGTGCCTGGGAAATTACCATAAGTGCCACTGCAGAGTGTTTTGCAACTTATCTATCATCAGATTGGAACTGTCACAAAGAAAGAGTCCAGCTCCTGTGCTGTAGGACACAGCTTATGTGTCCTTCATGGAAGACAGTCCTTTCCCATCTGTCAGTCCATAGGTTTGGGCACTGCACGGGTCAGTTTCTCATGCAAATAAAGGAGTTATCTTGAAGATACCAATGTTACTCATACTGAAACCTCATCTTATCCCTGGAGTGGGTCTATCCTGTGACCTGAAATGTCTCAGAGTTAAACTCTGTTCAGTTTAGTTAGGACTAAGAGCAAGTTAATGATTACTCCTCAATGTGTTTAGAATTTTTTACAGATGATGCAGTCAGTCGATCTTGACAGCAGAGATGTAACATTCAGTGGCTGGAAGGATGTGTTTTCACAAATTAAATCTAAGTGTTAATACTGGATCTTAAACCTTGGGAACAAATCAACAAAGACAAAGAAAGACTTTGCTCAGCAAAGGGAAATTCCAGATTAAGCTCATCTGGGTTTTGTTTGTCTGTTTGTTGAATATAGATACAGTTAAAAAGGAGAAAACCACCCTAAAACCTCAAGGTATTGCAACCTCAGTTGTATCCATTCTGGGTATCAGAATGGATAATGACAATTTTCTTTTGGGGTATTATATGAATCTCTGGGAAATGAATAACATGTAATTATGGAAATAAATGAGTATCCTAATGCTATTCAGGAATTCATTAAGACTCATTAGCAAACAGTACTTCTACTAACAGTGTTGACCTTACAACCCTAATGTTATTTTAATATTTGTTGGGTATATTTGGGGTTTGAAGAAAAACTTGAATTTTCACCATTTTGTGTCATTCTGAACAAACTCAACATGGTTCAGCATAGGGGTTGAAATATCTTGTTCATGATGCAGACCTGGAAATTACCTGTTAACTTTGTGAATAACAATAGTAGAAGTTTTTAATGTCAAGTTTGGTGTCCACACCAAAAGGGAAGCAGATATTTGCTGGTGAGCTGTTTGGCACATCTCTGCAATATCATGTTCAAGTTCAGGATGTGGAAAAGTGACTCTTGGTGTCTTTGCTTTGATGCCATCTGTGAAGTCCTGTAAAGTAAAACAGTATCCATATGTTCATGTCCTCTTATTCTCAAGTCTAAAGGTGAGGTAAATAGAATTGCAGAGTGTTTTAGGTTGGAAAGGATCTTGAGCTCATCCAGTTCCAACTCTTTGCCATGGTCAGGGACATCATACACTAGACCAGGTTGTTCAAGGCCTTGTTCATCCTGGCCTTGAACATTGCCAGGGATGGGGCATTCCCAACTTTTTTGGGCAGCTTGTTCCAGGGCCGCCTCATAGTAAAGAATTTCTTCCTTATATCTAACTTAAATTTCACCTGGTTCAGTTTGAACCTATTACCCCTTGTCCTGTCACTACAGGAATGGGGGATTAAGTGGATTGGGCAGGAGAATAAAAATAAAACCCAAAACCAAACCAGTCCACGTGCATTCTCAGATGTCCTACCTCAGGTAGTCATATGATATAAAGTTAACAAAGAATTGCTGTTCTGTCCTGGAAAGCAGTCAGTTTGCTTAGCAAAATGCACTGCTATCTTGTTAATGTTTCTACTCATAAAAAGGTATGAACATTTCTTATGTAGAAGTGTGAGAAAAGGAATTCATTGTTGGGTTTGGGGTGTATAAGCTGGGTGAAAAGGTAGTTCTTTGTGATTTTGGCTTTAGGCTACATTAGTCAAGTAAATAAAACAAAGACAATATCCCGTAATTGTCAGAGGAGAAGAGAGCATTTCACTTGCAGCCAGTTAATCATGTTCTGGAAACACTGGTTGTGCTGGTGATCTCTTTTGTTTACTCATTTGTTTGTATGTGTTTGTTGTGATTTTTAAATAAAACCTACAAACACCAATCACCAAGTTGAAGCTCAGTGACAAACAAGAATATGAAATCCCTATTTGTAATTTCTGTTTCAAGTATCTGAAATTATATCCAGGGTATTGCACTTCGCTCTGTGATTTGTCCAGTGCTCTGTCTCCCAAGTTTTAGAAACGTTGTCTAGAAATCAGTGTACAAAACTGAAATCTCTACAAGTCATCAGTGAACAGAAAATGAAATTGTCCTAAAGATTTTTGGGACTTGGGGATTTCTTGAGGCCCTTGTTAAAACAAATGTTCCCCTAAGGTGAGGTCGGGTTCTCTGTAAGTCTAGCAGTGATTAAGCATAAGTAATGTTAGCATATTTTTTATGAAAGCCAATAATGTTATGCTGATGAATCATGTTGTTTTGCTTGGAGATGTGAAAGAGTAAAAGGCAGTAAATACAGCTTTTGATATAGTTCTTTGAATGTAGTGATAATTACATGATATTATACATCTAATTATAATGCATACATAGAATTACAGAATCACAGAATGGGTTGGAAGGGACCTTAAAAATCATCTAGTTCCAACCCCCTGCCATGGGCAAGGACAATGCACACATGGTTAGAATATGGTTTTAGTATACAATGATAGAATTTAATCCTGAAAGCAAACCCCCTGGGAATCAGTAGAGAATATGAGGGAGGAATGTGATTAAATTATGAGTCTGTTTAAAAAAATCTAGGCAATACTTCGGGCACAGAAAAAAATAGTATTCAGTTATATTAAAAGTCTGTTACTAAATGTTCCTTACTTTGAGTATGTGATTAGTTTTCCAGAAATTGATGGTACTACACTTGTTGCATAGGTAACTTGCTTGACAGATGTGTGTAGTTAGGGAAAGGATGTAGCTAACTGCACTGAAATTGGGAGTACTGATACTACCAATAGTAGAATCAAGTTGTATGAGCACAGAGTACTGTCAGCAGGATTAGGATGTTTAGTTTATTGATGTGTTGTTAATCCTGAGCTCTTAGGAGCTCTGGTCATTTTATAACAGTGAGTCTCAATGATGAGATTCAGCACTTGTTGAAGTTGTCATCTGAGAATTTAATCATTTGGGATAAGGGAAATACCTGTTACAGCTTTTAGTGCTTTCAGGTACTGTTTTTCTATGTTACTAACTTACATTACTGTGTGAGCTGATTATAAAGGATGCTATAGAAGTGTTTTGCTTTGAAAATACTTGCTTTGCTTTGGTTTAAGGGAAGAGTGTGCAAGCTGTAGTGTTACCGATTCTGCTATTCAGTAGAGAGAATGAAGAAATGGTTCTTCAAGCAAAACACTACTGCTTCATATCATCTATTTTCACTGCACATAGCACTAGGAAATGAAAGTACAGTACAAGTCAAAACTGAGCTAAATAGACCAAACCCAAATTTGTTGCTTTCTGACCCATTCAGGGTTTTTTTTTCCTGCTGATTTCCTATTTGTCTTTCCTTCTGCAGCTGGTTTTCCTACCAGCTGTTGCTTTTAACTCTTTTTCCCTCCTCTTCCTCTTTGAAGTTTACCTCAGAACATTTTGCTTTACCCAATCCTTTTGTTCTCACTGTTTCAGTTTTCATAGTATATTTGGGCTGGATTTTCATAGGTATCAAGCAGAGACATGTTTCAGTAGGTAATTACAGGTTGACTCCATTGTCTGATGGCAGTTAAGAAGTTTGTGGGGGGTTTTGAAAATGTTCAGTCAGCTTGTGCAGAACCAGTACGTGATAGGGCTCCTGGATTTGCCCTGCCTTGCTCTGCTGAGCACTGTTCCACAGCAGTGCAAGTGAGAGCTCCCAGCACATAGCCTGTCCCGCTCCGATCCTCTGTGGTGCAGTCTTGAGAACTCAAGGGAAGAGCAAAGTTTTCCAGGTTTTCTGTGCTGTGTAGGCATAGGGCTGCAGCCATACACAAAGCTGTCAACCTGTCAAAGCTTGTCATCCTAGGTTTTGAAAAAATACTTGTTTGGAATTAGGGGGATATTCTATAAAATGAAAGTCATAAGGTTAGCCAGCTCCACCTTGGAGTCCTCAAAAGAAAACACACTGATGTTTCCCACAGGCATCTCCTGTCTCTCTGTGGATGTTTCCATTATATTTTAGAATACTGTGCTTTTATTAATGTGGTTTTACATGCAAATCCTGTTCCTGATTAGGAGAGCTATTTATAGAGCTGTAGTGCCATAGAACATAGACTCCGTAGTGTTTTCGCTGTTGCTGTGTCAAAATAAAGCTAGAAGCCTAGATTATTTTCATAAATGCAGCCCCTTTGCTTAAAATGCTGGTGGCAAAATATGTCTGTCAAGTATAATAGTAAGTATAGAATTAATGAAAAAAAATGCTAATAATTAAAGAAAGTTATGAAAAACAAAACAGTTTCTCATCCTCCCTACTGGAAATGTCATCCTACTATTCCATGCATTGGCCTATTTTTATATCATCCTACATACGTTAAAGTAATTTTCAAACTTTCTAATTACTAGTAGTTTTAATACTTGAGTAAATCACTCATTTCAGTGGAGAACTCTTCATGTGTCAGATGAAGAATTAATCTTCCCCTTAAGCATATTAGGTTCCCTATTATAGAGGGGGTGATTTTCTAGGGGTGAAGCATGTCTTTTCTTTCTCTGCTTCACTAAAGAGTTGAAAGATGGCAAACACCCTTTTGTTCATTTGGTTGAGTATCTGACCAGCATTCTCTCATTCTTCAGTTAAAGAAAGCTTTCACGTTCATTCACTTAATAACATTTCTTTTCACTCAGCTTGAGCCTCCTTACTTCTAACATTATCTTTTACTGCAGAGAATTAGTTTTTTAATCCTTTATTCTAAAAGGTGATCAAAGCATTTTCCCAGAAAGAGAATTTGTACTTCTGTATCCATAAAGTCGAAGGCTGAATACTATTATGAAACTGTAGTCTTAGAGGAAACTAAACCCATTTTTGTCAATTTTTATTTAAATAATACTATTAAGTTGTATGTGACTTTACTGCAGTACTGCTAGAAATTTATGATTTAGCATTAACATTTCTAATTATTGATAGAGAATATAATTGTTCTGTAAATATGGAAACAAAACTGAGTCTGAATCTTAATTTCCCTAACTTTTCTTCCAAATATCACAACCTTACCTTCACTTCTCTCAGCTCTGTTATGCAGAGAAAATTATACTGAATGTCTTTACTGTGTCTTTATATACAGTACTGTGGTTGAAGCATGTTGATAAAACCAAAATGAGTTCCAGAGATCATGCAGCTTTTTGCTGCTGTTTCTGCTGAAGAAAGCTCCTGTGCCAAAGCTTTTTTTTTTTCTTAATTAATTGGCCCATTAAAAGATATTATCTGTCCTATAAACCTGCCCTGGTAATCTAAAAATACTTGAAGCTGAGCAATTTTTACTTCTAAGGAATCAAAAGGCTTAGTGAGTACTTCGGAAAACTGTTCAGCTTCTGTTCAAAAGCAGTGTTTAGAAAGGATTTTGGGGCATATTTTCTTACCTTTCTTCAGTCCTATTATTTTGCTGTCCTATGGAGCACTGCCTTTGAGAAAAGCGGTTGTAACTCAGAACATTCCTATCTTTTTATTGTAATGAGAGGTGAAACTTAGAGCAGCTTACAGCAGTCAGCATCCAGTACAAGCTGAGAAATGACAGTGGGTTTTGGGTCTGAGCTGGTGAGACAGTGCTGCCTGTCTTATAGACACGTGAGCCATTTTGGTCATTTGCCCATATTAGGTTAAAGAAAAGCCATGTTAATTATGAAAACCAGACATATCTGTCAATAATACTTCAGTGAGTTTATGAGGTTAATAATCTGAAAAAAAAATGTTTAATTTATACAACTATTTCCACTTTGTTCTTAAAAATAGTTTGTAAGGAATTTCTTATTATATATTTATTTTCTTTTAGCCACAGATTCACCCCCTCATTGAAAAAGATTTCCTATTAGAGTTTTGGGTCTGAATTATACTTTTAAATCCTATTAGACTATTTGTTAATAAAGCAAAAATGCAGTTTTGAAAATTGTAGAAGCTCAATTTTTAATGAAAACTTGCCTTTCTGAGTCTATGTACAAATCTTGATCAGAAAAGGACATTTTACAGCAATAGTACATGATGTACAAGCTCTTGTAAATTGATTTCTTAGCCTTTCAGTGATGGATTTTGGCCTGATGTTTGCATTATCCACAGAGTGTATGTTACTGTGCCATATTTATCTAAATGAAGGCTGGTTTTAAAGAATATTGTTCTGTTGGAGACCAAATGGAATGCATTTTAATAGTCTGGGAAACTAATGACAGACTGCTCTATATACACTTTTGACTGTGTTTATACGTTTAGCAAAGATTGCTGGATCATATATGGATCGAAACCCTCAAAATACCAAATACCTGCTGGTTTTGGCTCTAACTCATTCTGACAAAGGATTGGTAAAGCACAAGTCAGGGCACAAAGTTTGGAGAGCTACAGAAAATCATGCTTATTTTGAGAATTGGTTTTCATCAATTATTTAATCAAATAGAATAGGAAATGTCATGCTCTCCTGTATTCAGCTTCCTTATCCCTTAATACATTTAGCAAACTAAACAAGCAAACCCCAAAACAATCTCAAAACCCTACATTGAGATGTTTGCTAAGATTATGCCAAAAATGACAAAATTAAGACATGCCCAAACAGAAACTGCTCTTGAAATGGGGAGCATTACCTTGCATATTCACTAGAATCTATATTTTTTAAAGGACCAAACTCCTTATTCCCTTCATGAAGTTCAGTGATTCCTAGAGCAAGACTATAATGTAGTTACTCA
The DNA here is from genome assembly GCF_012275295.1 of Melopsittacus undulatus. Taxonomy (NCBI): domain Eukaryota; kingdom Metazoa; phylum Chordata; class Aves; order Psittaciformes; family Psittaculidae; genus Melopsittacus; species Melopsittacus undulatus. The sequence goes on from NC_047527.1 coordinate 147,656,729, forward strand.
GATGGCAAGTGTGTAGATACTGCTACTGACTATATTTTCTCTGTAGTAAAAATACCTTTGATAGTGAGGATGCACAGAAATATCCATAAACTGACATAAGTAGTTACTAAGAGGTGTTTACTTTTAAGCTTGATGCTATGAAATATTTTACCAGGAGGTACAAACCTACAAACCAAGTGCTAAATATTTGTTTCATTGATTTTCAAAACTCCCTTGAGAGCTCTTCATCCTTTCCTGATTTCCAGTTTTTATTGACCAAAAAATATGCTGTTCTGTGAGTGATAGCTATGGATAGGAAAGAAACTGGACACTCACTTTCTAGTGTGTGATACATCGAAAGTAAAGGAGGATTTAAAAATTCCTAGGAATTTGTGAAATCAGAGGGGTCCCTGTCTATTTTATAAAGAAAGTTATTTCTGTGTTCATATTTGCAGAAAAATGACTGATGCATATAATCTTACTGATAGAGGATGAGTATCTTCTTCTCCAGAAACCTCTCTCTTGGACAATTTTATTGATATGTTAATAACTAACAAATTAGTAATGCAAAATGGATTACTGTCTTATGCAGCAGTAGCTAGCCCATGAATTCAGCATACTTATTGTGGATGAAGAGGTCTCAATGCTACCGTTTTGGTATTGTTGTGAAACTTTAAATCAACTCATAATTCGGTAACTATCAGAGAAACATGTAAACCATACTTGAGTGTGTCTTAGACACTCAAAGGACTTCACTATGTAATGTTTTCCTTCAGAACTGGACTTTTATGGCATGTGAGATAGAGGTAATACAATGATTTTGGTTTTCTTCTTCTTTTCTTTAGGCATTTCCTGGAAATACAAACTCCGATAGTGTGGTCCGGCATGATTTACAACATCCAGTTATTGCTCGCTATGTGCGGATAGTTCCTTTGGACTGGAATGAAGAGGGACAAATTGGGTTAAGAATCGAAGTCTATGGCTGCTCCTATTGTAAGTTTTCCCATGATCGTACTTTTTTTTTTTTCCCCCTAAAGAAAAACTGGGTTTGGATCTCAAATTAAATCTGAATCTCAAGTACTTTTGCATAGATAGGTTAAGATGGTTCTGGGTTTGCTAGTTATATCGACTAGGGCTTCATGAAATATTTATTGTAACCTTAACTCTGGGTTGCTAGTTTGTTCTTCTCTGGAAGATGCAACACTGGAATTCATAATAGCACTTTCAAGTTGCTCCTTTAGATCTTCACGTTTTCTCTTGCGGAAGACTTAAACTATTATATAAACTTGGACAGGCCAGTTGAAGGAAATGTAATATTCAAATAAATGTTGAGTCTTGAAGAGAACAACTGGGAACAGAACATAATTAATTGCCTGGTACTAGAGATAAAATTAAAGCAAACAGCTGAGAAGTCTGTTGGAGTAGCTCATATTCTCTAAACGCGTGACATGTTTTTCAGAGGTTTTTCCTTTAGTATTTGACTATGACATTAGGATTTCTTTTGAAATCCAGATGAGCAGTGGTACAAATTCTTCTAAAGTTAAGAGCAGAACTGATTATGTTTTAGAGAAAAGCAAAGGTAGTTTCTAAATGCCCTTCCTTGACTACAATCTAGCCAACATTTAAAGAAAGTCTGCAAACCTGCTAAAGATTAAGTGACTGATGTCCTATTTCCAAGTATATATTTTTTAGACAGTATTGTGGCTTTGTTGGTGTTTGAGCTGGAAGGAGCTATTTGAGATTCGTCTTTCAGTAACCAGGTGTTTAGATTAGGATGAGTAGCACAGATCTGGAAGTCTCATTCATTGACTTCGCTGTGTGGCTTTAGGGATGTGGGATCACTTTGCCATGCTAACTAGCAAAAAAGAAGAACACCTTGTGATTTCAGTTGTTTTTATTTGGACAGATAATCAAAAGGCTATATACATAAATTTAGAACTAACAAGAACCGTGAAGAATAGAGTTTTGGTATTACTTTTTCAGTTTCCATGCAATGAAGGAAAGCCTATTTTAAAAATGTTTATTAAACCACAGAGATGTATTTCCCAGCAGCTTCAGTAACTTACCTGAGAAATTAAATCAAACTCAATGTGATGTTGGTGCTGCTCTGCTGTGGGCAAGCTTGGGTGTTAGATGCATTCCTAAAAACACAGCAGCATATTTTGTTTTCTGAGGTTATTCTGAAGTTGATTCATACTCAAAAAGAAATGGAGCTTCTGAAATCTTAGATACCATTGTGATTATTGAGTACATGACTCCTAATAAGCAGGTGTTTACCATCGCACTACTAAATGTTTTACATGCTGTTTCAAGGATACCAAACACTACAACATGCTTAATTTTGTAGCATGACAAATACTTTTAAGTATACCTCCTTACTTGTTTATCAAATGCAAATTCAGATGTTTAATACAAGAAACAAACATCTGGTTTAATGTGAAATATGACACTTTAACAGGAAAAATGTAGCAGAATCAAACAATAAACCCTATGATCTTTCCAGAAATATTTACAGGTAAAAGTACTGTCTTCTTTTGATGAAATGAGTAGACAAAATACTGTAGGTACACGAAAGGATGCTTTTAGAGGCTGAAAAGGAATGTGAGGGAAAAGTTAAACAGAGCTTGTTGACAAAATTATTTCAGTTGTTTGATGAAGTGCTTGCTTGACAGACATTTGTAAGAGACTAAAAAGCATCTGTCAAGGAAACAGTGTGTAGAACTATGAAAATGCTGATAAAATCTGTCTTTACAGAAGAAGTGACATGGCCAAATGCAGTTCTGTAATTTTACTGACAGATTATTGCTGGTCTGTTTGTATTAGAAGTTAATTCAGTGACTGTTGGGTTGTTTTGTTGTTGGGGTTTTTTTCTTTGTTTTTTCTCCATAGGGCAAAACTGACTTACTAAAAAATATTAAAATTGGCTAAATAACTTGGTTAATGGCTATATTAATGGAGGGGTTGCATAAGAAAAACAAGCTTGGAGAACAGCAACAAGTAAGCTATTAGATAACATAAACAACACTTTATAGGCAATGAGAGTTTTAGCTTTTATTTTAAAATGATCTATTTCATACTTTGTAAAGGGGAAAAGGGTCTTTACACTTGCAGCAACATCATTTATCAAAAAGCAAGTTACAGAAAAGAAAGCAATATAACCAAAGGCAAAATAGCCAGTGAATCAGTTAAGTCAAAACTGATGGCAGATTCATGCTCTTTTGGAGACAGAGAGCAAGTGCATGTGACATACATCTTCCATCATGCCCACTTCTATGACTTTTTGAGACAGGCAGCAAAGACATGACATCTGGAGGCTATGACAACTACAGTATAGCGCATTTTACTACTGATTCATGAAGATCATAATAAGCTCCTGCAGGATCATTGCCATATGAATAGTTCCCTTAATCTCTGTCCTGTGAGAGATGAATGCTACAAAAATGGCAGTAGTGATACTATTGCATAGTCTTTGGCTATGCTGTTCAAGATAACTGTTAAGAGGCCTTCTGGGTGCTGAAATCCTGTGAGTGGAAAGCACTCACTGATGCCTTTGTTCACAGAGGGGTTTATGTATCTGGCTGTGTTGATTTTCTGCATCAAAACTGTGTGTCTGTATCTTTTTGATGCAGTTCGTGTCTGAGGGTAAGAATACTCAAATTCCAGATGACTGATTTGTGAAGCACTGGATATAGTTGAAAAAGAAATCACTTGGAAACAGCAGGAAGTTGTGCAAATACTCAATATGCTAGGGGCAAATAGGTGGCAGAAACAATAATAAAGCTCTTTGAAAGGCTGGCAACTGAGCTGTTTCCATTCATTGACTAGCTCTGTTTGCTCATCCTTAGGAAGCACTGGGACTGAACAAATGTCACCTGAGCTGTGTTTGCAGATCCGTTTGTTTCACTTATTTGTTATACTACTTGTATTGTGCTATGTCAGATATTGCTGTTTCAGTTTCCTGATGGGTGACTGATCTTTTCAGGAAGGGAGTGAAAAGAAGGAAAAATAGTAACCACATTCCTCAGGGTTTTATGAAATAATGGATGTTTGTATGGAGAGCATTTACTCTCCAGATAATAAAGTGAACAAAACCTTGATCATGTAAACATGTTACAAGAACCAAAATAAGGTTTGCACATGCTGTTAAGGGATGAGCCAAGTGAATGTTTGCAAGAACCGATTAGGAAGTACTGAAGTGGTAAGAACTATGGGCTGAATGGATCATTTGAGTAATCATTGGTGCAGTTAATCCTGCCTACCTGCAGTGACATTGACTTAGGCCATTGTTTCCTTTGGCTGTTAATTCCACATTCAACTGTACTTATTGTTAGGAAATTTTCCGTGATCCTCATTTGAAATAACCTTTGCTTTGTTTCATGCTATTGGCACTAATTGTCCATCTCTCATGTGCTGGCTTACTTGGTCACCATACATGCTTAGAGACCTCTGTCCTGTCCAAAACCATCTATTGCATCCAGATATTAAAGGGACTACTTAAGGTAGATAAGAAAGCTGTTACTTCCCTTTTGTGGAATCTAAGTTCCACTTGGCCAGATTCAATGTAAACCCTGGACATTTTTTTTCACCAACATAGATTTAAAAATATAACAATAAAATAGTATGAGCCAGAGACCCGTAAAGTGTCATGATTGCTATTGGAACATCCTGTGGTGAATAAAGTAGTATTCTATATGTATATAAATGTATGCATACCTATTTCTGCTATTACACTTTTTGATACTTACATGAAGATTCAGCTAAATGGTGAAGACACTAATGCAGTCCAGTGATCTGCTGAAAGAAATCCCTGCATCCTGTTATGATACTTCATTATTTACAATAGATGTGCCACTAAGTTGTCTGCTCAGACTTTTCTGACCATCCAAATAATGGAACTGCATAAAAATATCATCTGGCAGAAAGGAAGAACCATTTTGAAGTGTATATTTTATGAAATCATTTTATATTCCTAGCAGTTTCATCGAATTGCTGTGAGTAACCGTGCTTTGAATATACAGGGATTTTAATGTGGGGGAAACACACAGATGGAACAATCATTTGGGGTAGCTTTGCTTCTGACAGTGGCTGGAAGAGTTAACAATTCTGCTAAACATCCAACTTTGTTTCCCCATTTCTCTTAGATTTCAGTATTTTTTTTATACTGGGTAGTTCTGTTTAGGTCTGTATGTCTGAATTTTAGCCATCATCTTCACAGTTCGTGAGCGGCAAACATAGCTTGATGTTCTCTTTCTAATATTGTAAGGCACATGGCTAAATACTCACATCTGAACTGTGGAGAGTGAGGGAAATGAACTGTTGAACTTTTCTTTGCAAACTTTAAAGATCTGTTTGAATATATGCTCTATTTGTAAACTTGCTTCTCTGTTAGCATACTTTTTAGAGTTTGCCATGTGGGAAGTATTTTTTATCATTCAGATTAATGAGAACAGGTGCCTTTTATCCTCTGTATATTCTCAGGTCATACAGTTTTGCAATTTCAGACTGAAAATGCTGTCTTTCTATACCAGGATTCTCAGTATGGATTCTTTTCCTCCATCCCCTCTCCAGAAAATGATAGCTGTGATTGTTCCTACATTTATCTTCATATATTCTAGCATGATAAGGGAGAAGAGGCTTTAGTCCATTCATTACCTTTGATTGTTATCATTAGCAAGTATGGGTATATTTTGGTAGTAGGTACTACTTAACATTTAAAACCTCTATTTCCTGCATTTATTTGTTTGTTCATTTATTTTAAGATGTAGTGTTTGCATATGGCATTTAAAAATTTTATTTTAACGTGAGAATAGTAAGGCTGAAACAGAAGAAAGGTGTTTCCAAATACCTTCTTGTTTAATTTCAACTCTTTTTTTCTTAAATGGAGTATTTCAGAAGGATTTGACAAAAGTTTTTATTTAAAAAAGATAATCTATGTTTTGTTCTTCACCTTGTTTTAACCTGATGTAATATGCTTATTTTTTTCCTTCAACTTTTTGAAACTGGCAGCAAACAAAAAAGTCCATTATTTTTCCATTTATAGCTGTAATGAGATTACTGTTAGATATTCTGAAGCACCACAGCTTTGCAGGTTCATTTGTTAGCTGGCAATGAATGTATAATCAATCAGAGAAAACCAGGTATGTTCTGTATGAATACATGCCCCACCAGCTTATTCAATTGTATTCTCAGGCAGTTTTCATTTGCACTTGAACATCTGTAAAGTTATTCAGCATTTCCTTGACTAGAAGGAAACGTGTGTGGCTGACTTGTTTCAAGAAGCTCTTTACATTTTTTTTTCCTGTGGAACACAGCAAAACTTGAGCAAATAGGATTTATGACCAAATATGATAAACTTTTGCAGACTTTGATTAAGGCTTTTTAAGTCAGGTCTGGCTCTTCTCTTGTGAAAAAGAGCAGACTAACATTTCTCAATAGGTTTTCCATTAACTGCCCAGACACCCCATGGAAAGGGTCTTACATACACTGATCTGGAGATTAAAAAAGTATCCTTAAGATCCATAAACATCTGATAAAGTAGAAACCAGAAGTTACAGTGTGCTTTTTCACAAAGTAAGGGTGATGGCATTCAGGTAAATACAGTCAAAAGCTTCAGTGAAATCACAGTGGTCATGCCTTGTAACTTTTTCTGCCTAAATGAACACTCATGGTGTTTTTGCCCAGCATCATTTTCTTGAACTCCTGTAAGTGGTGATTGATCCATTTGTCCGTGCTGGCTTACTAGAGAAATCAGGTGAGTTTTCCCTCATGAAACAAAAAGCTTTGGCAGATTTAAAACTATAGGTCTTGGTTCCATGCCACTGAGTTAGAACCTGAAGGGCTTCGCTGATACTTGTTTGCTTGTATGTCTGGAATAAAGCATATGTTAAGGATGTAGTTACTTCCAGGCTCAGTTCGGTCTATTCTGCTTTTCCCCTAAACTTTAGGTGAGGTGAACATGATGCGTCTTTTATATTTTATTTTAAGCAAAATAGCAGATAGAGTCTTGATATGAGTGCACACTGATTTCCTCTCTGCCAGAGTTAATGTTAGTGTTGTCTGATATGAAAATGCATATATCAAATGATCAAAATTGCTGATGGGAAATAACAAATGTAACACTTCATAATAATGTTTTTCTAAGGTAAAAATGAGCCTTGAGAGCGACATGCTGTTGGCACTGTCTATCTCTCACTTGCTGTCTCATATGGTTGCCATACATTCATTTAGCTTATGGATGTTTTACAGTAAACAGTTGTTAAACTGAGACATTAGTTTTAATAAGCATGTTCAGTAGCTCCCTTTTATTGACTGTTGTACTAAGAGAGTCGAAAGGAAGCTAGTAAGCTGTGTTTCAGCTGTTTATCATTGAATCTTTCTCTTGCTGACCTAATTTTTCTCTCTCCTCCATTGTCAGTTCTTTTTTCCATGATTCTCTGCTGCAACTGCTCTCTTATTGGTTTAAAAGTATGTAGTTTCCTGATTCCCATCTGTCCTTGTGTGATTCTTCAGAATCACAGTATGAAAAACAAAAGGGACGTTCAGGATTGTTGTCTGAAGTTTGAACATCAGCAGAAATGCACAGTTCATTTTATGTGCTTCCATAATGAATATGTGGCCACTTTTGAGTACGAATTGTCTGGCAGTTCTCACCTGTGGAAAAACATGAGAGTGGTATCAGTTGAGCTCTTCATACAGTCAGCTGTTCTGCTGGGAATATCAAGCACTCCTCAGTATCTCTACCATTCTTTCTGAAACATGGATATGTGATTGTAGAGGCACCTAAATCGAGATTTTTTTATTTTTTTTAATGTGAGGCTCAGGATAAATGATGAATTTCAGGATTGGTCTTTACAGGAACATATTTCCCCAACAGAGGACTTTGGTCAATTTAAGACTAAGATAACTTGTAGCAGCTTCAGATGGGGATGTTTGGCCTCACTAGTTGTAATGTAATTCATCATAAGCATTAATTGTACACAGCATTCATTTTAGAAGCAAACCAGCAGGTTAATTGCCCAGCACTGAGTAAGCCTCTGTGACCTGAGCTAGGTGGTAGTACAGATCACCCAGTATGTAAACTATAAGAAGACAGTACCATGCTTCACACTCTGTTGAAGGTTCCCACTAATCTGGTGTAATTTTGGGGAGAAAGAAACCTGTTGAAATTTCTTCCTTCTTACAAGACCCGGTGGCTTCACACCGCAGGCTTTCTGCTAGTTCAGTATTGTATGCTTACACCATTTTCATGCAATAAGTCTTTGTATTTTTTTCTTGTTGAAGGAACTTTCAGATGAAATCAAGCAGACTGCTTTTTCTACAAGCAAAATATGCTAGAGGGCTGGTTTATTCACAATAGATTAATACAGCACTGCAGGAGGTGAGATGTGAGTCTTCAAAGTGAACACATCTCTGAGCTGTTTGGCAATTCCACTGAAAACCTTGAATTTTGCATTATTTCAGCTGAATTCTGACCCTGAGTTTGTCAGCTATGTCTTAGGAGAGCTGCAGACACAGTGAATGAAATATCTCTGTAGCACTGTCTTTTCCACAGGTAAAGTAAGGGGATTTGAACTATTGATCTTCTGTCATAATGCAGACATTAAATACTCGTGAATAAACCTAACTCCTCCTTTTAGTACATCCCTGCTGTTAAGAGAAACTTTATCAAGCTAGGAAAGCACATACCTCCAGGATGTTTCACCCAGGAGAGATCTTAACTATCTATGCCATGTACTTTAAAGTTTTATTTATGTTAGTGGAGGGATAAAGTGAGTATTATTCCCATATTTGGGTGTCCCAGTTTCTGTGTTTCCAGTGGAACCCTTCGTGAGCTCAAGAGAAGATACATTGACTAATTTAAATTCAATTGAACCTTGAAAAGGCATATCTCTTAAATAATATTAGGATAGGCTGAAAGGAAAGTTATTTTCCTTTTCTAATAATTTCTGATAGTTTTGAAATGTTTCCTGCCCAGTTGTGTGAGAAAAGCCAATTAGACATTTCAGTCCCAATTTTTCAACTTCTTCTCACTTTACCTTTCTTCTTAAAAGTTGGGGAAAAAAATAGCTGTGTTTGGTTTTAAAATTGACTGTGTTTGGTTTTAAAAGATGAGAAACAATATCTCAACAATTAGTGGTCTTTTTCTGTAAAATGAGGTATCTATTATCTACTTGTCACACATTTTATAAACTGATTCTAATGCCATTTATCTTTGTATTTTCTCCTTTTTTTCTGCTGACAGTCTTAAGTCAAAGAATCAGCAGGTTCTGATAAAAAATACCCTGCTGCAAAATTTTCACCCATCACTACCAAAAGCAATAGTAACGGAATATTTATAAATCAGTTTCTTTCGAAGAAACTTTCCTTGTTCTTACTGACGTGCAGTTTCCCTTGATTGTAGGAGAACAATAGCAAAGCTGTAGTTCACAGCTTGTAGGAAGCAGAGGGCTGAAAATCACAAACAGAAGAACTTGTGACATGTAGAGAAAATCACAATAGTTAATTTTTTTAAATGTCATACATGTGTTCTGATGGGTTGCATCGCTCAGGAGTAGAGCCCATACAACTTGGCTGTTTGAGAAGGTTGGCATAGGATATATTTTTGTTCACTTTTTTGTATCTTTGCTTTTTCAAAGTATGTCTGAAAGCTGACAGTAACAGACTCATTTTCTTCTGAACATGAACATTTGATCATGTAATTGGTATTATCTAGTTGTAAACTACATTGACTCTTGGGAAGTAAGCACAGGAATTTCTGTTCAGATGCTATCTGAAGAGGCTGCTGCTGAACCTGTTTTCTGTGAAGACTTACTATCATTTTTAGTGAACTTTTATAATAGGTAATATCAACAAGGAAGTGTACTATCAGTTTAATGAAATACTGCAATAGGCTATCAAACCGAAGCACAGGATCAGTAAAGCCAAAAATTATTCCACCAGAAGTTACTTTATAAGTAAATACATCACCTGCGTGTACATACGGTTGATTCTGTCAACTGCTCTCTTGACCAAGCAAACCTCCACCAGCACTGTGTTGCTGCAGATACTTTATAGACTATTTTCTTATTCCTTGCAAATTACATGGTCACTTCCAGATAGATCTTTTCAATTAAAAAAAAAAAGAAAGAAAGAAAGGAGGGGGAATAAAAAGGAAAAAGAAAGGAGAATTAAGCTGGCAAAGGAACAGGATGAGCAGAGAGAGGGAGCTGGATGTCTGTCACTGTAAGGGTTGTCCAAACCCAGCCACAAGCAGGAGTAGTGACAGGGGCAACAACCCAGTCGGTTCTGGGGATAACGCAGAAGTTCAAGCCAGGGGACATGAATGAATGCATAGTTTTACAATAAAGGTTGTTCTTTCTTTTCCTCCTGGCATCTGTAATAAATCTTGGGTTCCAAAAGGAAAGCTGATGTGAGTCCTTCATTGTCTTGTCCATCAAGTAAGCGCAATTTCTGATCTCTGTCTTCAGATCCATTGATTTTCAGTCTCCAGCCCTGTCTCTTTGTCAGACATGATATTCATTCATCTTGCTAGTTTTGTGCTTAGATTTATTACAGCCTTTTGTCTTTCAAGATTTTTCATACTTCTGTGAACCATCTTACAGAACAAAATGACCTGAATTTCCCTTATTTTCAAAGATTTAAAGTGTTTACCTTTCCCAGTCTTTCTGGGTTTTTTTAACAGTAAATCAGCTGTTCAGATGTCACTTCATAGATTGTATATCTCTAGCAAACACCTTACTCTACATTAAATTGAATTTTATAATAACAAAAATAAATTGAAGTTTCTGAATCATATATATCACAATTTGGATTTGTGTATTTTTTATCCAACGTTACAAACACTGACTTGACTTTTGACAGATAAAACAGCTATAAATCTGTCATTTATTTCCATCCTGCATTTTTCAGTGTTTACAAACACTGCAGATATTAATACTTCTTTTTCTGCTTATGGGTGGGTAATACAGGATGGAGAAAAAAATTGCCTTTTGTGAGGGAAAAAAAACCCTGCACTGTGGTTTTAAGCTTCATGCTAAAATAACTAATGTTCATAGCTAAAACAAGCTGTGGCCATTTACTATGAGGAGAGTATGCTCCTAATTTGGAAAAAAAAAATATTTATGCCATTTTTAAACATTTACAGCAGTGCATTGTTTGCTTTAAAAAAGTAGTGACTAAGTTTTGTACTAGTATTCAGGAGACATTTAGCAACACACAGGAAAAAGAAAGGCCCAAACCCAAAGTTCTGCAGGCATTTTCAATCTGAGAGATACTTTGCCCAAGTGTTTCTGAGCAGAATATAGTGAGAGTGACATCTTAGTCTACCACTCGGACACTGAAACTTCGTCTTGTGGAGGGGTGGGAAGTCATGACCCCAGAATAAGCACAATTTCAGAAATAAGGCAAAGGTATAAGTATTTTTTCACAGTCATTGCAGTAAAACTCTTGAATCAAGCTGTTATTAATAAAATGTAATCTAGAATAACACGGGGGGGAATCTTTTTTATCTGCTTAGTGCTCAGAAGCTGAAAGTATGTAACAATATTGTCATAATGAAGACATATTAACAATTACTGCATGCCATTTGCTATCCATACAGACCTGGGTAACTATAACTAAAACAGATAAAAACGTGTGGGGTTTGTTGTCTTAAAAGTAAACTCAGTAGTCACAACAGTTTTAGAGCATACTCTTGTGTCTCAACCGAAACAAGATCAAATGTTTTCCAGAAGTGCATTAGCACTGGTAGTACAGGGGTGTATGGATGAACTCTTGTTCTGGGAGAGGGTTGTGTTGGCAGGCTGATGTCCAGTTACCTGTTCTGTAAAGTTCCTGGGACTGAAAATAGCCAAGCTTTGATGCATGCTTTGCTAGTGTGCGAGAGGTGAACCTTTAGATTCTTGACTGCCTTTCCATGTTAGGCTTGACTCTAGTGACCACTTGTGACTTACAGGGATAAGTTTTTGCTTTGCTGAAGGAGCCTTCAAAGTAGGAACAATATTAGTACTAGTGGAATTTAATGTTCAGCGGGGTTATAAAACCAGCTGCCCATCATCTGCATTAAATTTTGGTATGTATAAAGCTTCATTACTTTCTCCCTTCTGACTGAAGTTACTACATTGTTTTTTTCTATAATTCCTTTCTTAAAGCTTTGTATGTAACATTCCCTTGTTTCTCTCCTTTTCTGTTTTTCTTTTCAACAAACTTCATCCTGCTACTTAAGCCGATATGAGCATGGCTTTTCTTGTTACTGTATAACATACTGTCACATGCTTTGACCATGAAGCCAGAAGTGGTAGTCATGGAGCTTTTGGAATAGGATTCCTTAATTATGTTGTCTGGCTGTCTTTGTGTAAGTGAAGCAGTACCCACCGGATATGTCTCTTTCAGAGTGATCAGCACTTTCACAGAGCTGGTCTCTGGACCAAATGATCATGTTGGCTCCTTGCAAGGTTACCATTTCAACATGAGTAGAGCACAAAATACTGAAAATACTCCACATTTTATAGGTGTAAATAAAACTTAAATATTGAAACTCTTGGGGAAAGAGAAATGCTGGTGGCTTTGTACAAACCGCCACTAAGGAATAGTAGTTTAGTTCTTAGGCTTCCAAACATTTTCTATACAAAAGTAAATAATATAAACCAAATCAGCTTTAAGTACTGTGCCAGTTAAAAATGTGCTGTTAAAACAGCATCACAGTGCTCCTAAAAAGAAATATTTAAACTTTATTTTTTAAAAGAATTTTGAGGTTCGTCTTTGTCTCATGAAGTTCATTAGGTACGTGTATCACTTGGTTTTCATTTCAGATGATCTGCAGTTTCATGACACAACAGGTTAAATTTGGAGCAATTTGTACTTTCTTGCCTGTTTTCTTGCATCTGTGTATTTAATCATACTCCTCATGTTCTTTTCTATTTCTATTCAGGAGCTATGAATTAGATGTTAATGAAGAGACTTGTTCAGCATTTCTTAGTAAGACCAAATTTCCATTAATTTCTCTTACATCAAGACAGAGACTAGAATTCATAATGAAGTATTTTCTGTCACAGGAGGCATTCTTGGCAGAAATTCAGTTGTGTATTGGATAAGCTAAAGAGTCTTTGGTCCCTTTACATCTATCCACTGCAGCTTCCTCATAATGATAATTAACATTTACCACCTCACCACAGCCTTCAGCACTTTCTCTGGGTGACACAGTTGTTTCACACAAACAAAACTGTTCCATGTGGCTTATTGCACTTCCTTGGTACCATTTCTACTTTTCTAATTCAATTTTTAGTGCACTCAGATTTTTTAAAGGATATTTAAATTGCTGGTGATGAAGATAGGTAGCTGGAAGAAGCACAAAAATAGCTAATATTGGTCAGAACAGCAACATTTAGCATTAAGCCAGTAGATTCCCTGAAAAATCCTAAGTGGTATTGAGCATTACTAGCAAAATACGCTATTAAATCAGTTCCACATTTCCATCTAGTACTATTTTATTGTCACCGTGCTGCACTAAGTTAGTAATTTATCTCTGTCATAGAATAATTATGCACAAAAGCATTCTGATTCCTCTAGAGGAGTTTTCTGAGAGTTTGTATTTATTTTGCAGGAATTATTCTGTTCTGCGGAATTTATTTTTATTGACTATGCCTGTAAGGAATTATCCTTTTTGTTTCATGGGGATCCTGATGTTCCACCTTCAGATTTTTCAGAAGACTCAAGTTTTGTACAACTAACTATAAAATAGTAATAATTTTCTAGTTAATCAGCAAGATGCAGATTCCAATAGCCTCAAATGCAATTCTGTGCTCAGCTGAAACAGATGAATCAGCAGCACAGTCTGCAAATATTATTTGTCTAAACCATGTATAACATTAATTATGAAAAAATGATCATTTAAGGATCGTATTTTATACGTTTGTTTGAAAGAGCATCATGAGCTTGGTTAGAAGGATTTACAAGCTTCTGCTGACTTATTTAGCTATATACAGAAATATAAGTAACATTCTTATTTAAAATGTAAATGTATATTTGATAATATTTGGTAAAAAGAGCATAATTACCCATTTATATACAAAAATAATGTTTTTCACAGGATGCTGTTCCATTAAAGTACGTACCTCCATTAGATTTGTATCTTGTCCATATCTACTACCAACAGAATTCTGGCAGTGCAAGTGTCTTGAAAGAGCCAATGCTCCCAGGCTCCATGTGCTTCTGGTTTCTATCAAGGGGACTGTAAAGAGCAAAACAACAGCCAAGTTTCTGGTCTCCTCATTATCACAGAGCCCAGGCAAATGGCAGCTGGTTTTGAACATGGTGAAGTTCACCAGCTGCACACAAAAAGTGAATGGAACATTTCTAAACCCCTGAAATTCTTCAGAGAGTACGAATCAGAATTGAAGTCTATAACTGTATTTCTGTGTATTGTGTAGTGAAGGGGGCGGTATTTTTAAATGTTCTTTTTTATTGCCATGAATGAAATATCAAAGCACAGAAGATTTCTGACAATAACCAGAGATCTGTTTTCTTGAAATTTGTACTGAATTAATTCAGTTGCATGACATTGAAAATACCATAAATTGACTTGTCATTTGTTAGAGTTGACAGAAAAATGGATAAATGTTAGGGAAAAAACCCTCCAGAAATAACATATGCTGCAGTTTGAACAGGCATGAGATCTTCTGTGTTTACCTTTGCTGTAAGAATAACTTTATCCTTCAACTGTGTGCACTGTGTGATCAGGAAAAAACCTATTTATAGAAAGTCTTACTTCTTTTCTAACAGCTCAGTACCAGTCATATCAGGTTCATATTTGAGATTCATTACTGTATGTCCATTGGTAATAGCAATATCTACACTCTTAAGATATTTTCTTAGTGAAACAACATCATAGTCATTTGGAAGTTGTCCTAAAGTAATTTGGATTTTACAAAGAAAATAAAACAATATACATCTAATGCAGGAAAGTTTAAGGAGAACTGAGATACTCAGCAGTATCTTGTGTTAGTTGTTACTTGTATTACTTGTGTTACTGACTTGTGTCAGAAAATACTGGTCTGTTTTGTCTGTTTGTGGTTGTGCTAAAACAAAGAGGCGGAGGGAGAACAGAAGGCAAAGCCTCTTACAGAGGTACCTGAGTGTTGCCTGGTGCTGAAGGCTTGCCACCCATCAGGTACAGTATGTCTGCAGTCTCTCAGTAGTATGAGCTTCATTCTGCCTTCAGTATTTCAGCAGGCCGGTGGTTGATGTATTCAGTGTACTGTATTTTGTTTTCATTTATGTGTTCAGGAACATTTATACTGTAGACTGTCAAATGGTGTGTGGTTATAAAAGCCTAAGAAAGAGACAAGCAGGAAAAACTATTTTGATGTTCGATTTGTAAACATAGCCGAATGCTTCTTATACAAAATACTAGTGTTAGATACTGACTTTGCTGAAAAAGACACATGTATTAAAGCAACAAGCTATTAAAAAAAGATTCATGTTCTCAGGTCCCAGGTATGATCAATTGGAGTCTGAATGACTATCAGCATGTTCTCTATAGACTCAAGAGCAAGAAATTAATAGGATTTTGAACAATAAGGCTAAAGACATAATTTATAAAGTATAGATTAGCCAGCAAGTGTTGTACTGGGATCAGTGTATTCAAAGAATACATCAATTACATGATTTAGTCTTGTCTAATAGCTTAGTGGTGATGGTAGTTATTTTTCTGAGCATAAGAATTTTGTTTTGCGTAAACTAGACAAAGGAAGAGCTTAAAATTAAAACAGAGCAACAGAAGGAATATGTGGGGTGATTTTCTTTTCAGCATGTTGCAGAGGATACCTTTCTTTCAGTATTTAAATTCTAAACTTGACATCTAGTTGTAGTAAGGTTTTTCTGTTATTCATTAGAAAGGCAGGGAGAAGTCCCAGCCTCTTGCTGCAGCCTGATGAAAAAAGGCATTTAAGACTTGATGAAGATCTCCTATTATATGTGCTTTCTTGAGTATCAGCTCAGGTGCAGATGCATATATATATCCCTAATGCGGTCAGCGGAATGAAATGCACATTTTTTCAATTGCTTATAGTTATCAGAAATAGTGTTTCCTACTGTTCCAAGGTGAATAGGTGCATTTGTGAAATACCTATTTCTGCACAGGACTTTGAGAAGAGATAATAGCCCATTCATACATTTTTGCCAGTATATATTTGGTATTCTTCTCTTCTAGCTCATCTTGCTAAAGTTGCAGAGGATCTCCCTAGGGTATAAGTCTGACAGAAAGAAAGTATATGGAGTCATGAGTTCAGATTATCTGGTATGAACCACTTTAAATTTGGACTACGTGCCATAAAGGAGTATGAGACCATCAGAGGTCAGCGTCTTATGCTCACTGTCAGGAATAGCTCTGGAAAGCAGCAAAGAAAAGTAGGTAGCATTAGAAATGGTGAAGGTTGTTTATAAGGTGTCATGCTCCCTCCTTGGGAAGATTTCTGCTCTGTTGTAGGGGCATACTTTTTTAATGAGCCTTGAAGTAGGTATTCATTCTCATGTGTTTATTTTGACTTTTGTGGAAATGAGTTTCTAATCAAGTCTTATTCTAAGAACCCTGAACCGATGATGATTGTTTCTATTTGATTATTATTTCTTTTAAATTTGGCTTAAAGCCTCAGAAAGATAACTGCCAGATTGGTCATAACATAGTTTAGAAGGTTTTTCCAGAAGAAGTAGATGCACTATAAAACTGAAAATTGTTTGACACTGTTGGTTTTGATGGGTATACCCACATTGCCTTTTGCTGACTTCCCTCTCGTCAGGGATGGTGAGAAAAATGTATGGATGGTGCAAAGACTTGTGGGCTGAGGTCATGACAGTTTAAGAAGAAGAGTAAAAGCTGCACATGTAAGCAAAGCAAAAAGGGAAATTCATTCATTACTTCCCATCGGCAGGAAGGTGTCCAGCTACTTCCTGGATTGACTAATGGTTACTTGGGAAAACAAATGCCATAACCGTAAATGTCCCCCTTTCCTTCTTTCCCTGGGTTTTCATTGCTGAGCATGATGTTGTTTGACATGGAATATCCCTGTGGTCAGTTTGGATCAGCTGTCTTGGCTTTTTTCCCTATTAAACTTTTGTCCACCCCCAGCTCACTGACACTGGGGTTGGAGCTACGTGGAGAGCAAGCCCTGATGCCGTGCAAACCCTGTTAGTTGCAGCCAAGGCACTGGTGTGTTAACGCTGTTTCAGCCACAGTTGTGGAGCACGGCACCATATGGGCTGGTCTGAAGAGGGTTAAATTTGTTTTCATCCCAGCTAGATGCTGTACAGAGATTTAAAAGAGAAAACTTTCCCTTCAGCCAGCCTAGTGGTTATGAATCACTTATCTACCTCTCTTTCAAGAAGTGGGAAGGGAGGTGGAAACTACTTCTGAAGGAGGCCGGCTTCAGCCTTGCTGGCTGGAACATCAAATCTGCTGTAGTCATTCTGATAACTCTGAAAGACTTCTGAGTTATAGGAGCCTCTTTTAATCTGAATTTTCTTAGAAAGCCTATTTCTGATATGAACCCTGAACTGATAATGAAATTAAAGGTCTGTTAATGCTGCTATGATGGATTAATATAACATATGTAAGTCAGAATGAATTTATTATGCATTTATTACTTTCCAATCTAATAGTAAGTGTATTCTAATAATGAATGTCTTGTTTGTCAGCCATCTATTTTGAATGTCATCATAGGTTAGAATTATTTTCAAACAGTGTTGGCAGCATATATTTAAAAAACCTTGCAGAGTACATCCTGGCTTATGAATCTAGCAGCAGTATACTCTATGAACCAGACTCAAGTATTCCATTAAGATGGTTTTGATGTGTTTTTTTGAGGAGGAATGATGAAATGTAATAGAGACAGATAGATTAGTAATGCTATAAAATGTTTCAGCAAAGTGTGATTTCTGTTGCATGTTACAAGCGTTCTGAAAAATTACTGTAGGGCCACCAGGGTTGGTATCATTTCTGAAAAGCACTCAGATAATAATTTGTATTTTTGTGATAAAAATGCTTAAATGCGCAAATGGATCCATATTGTTTACCTTTGTTAAGGATATAGCATCTTTCTACTGATTTGGAGGAGTTAGAAAGGGACTCTGATCATCCTCTCACTGTGGGTTTTGCAACAAATAAGGGTATGTTCAATAGTTTGAAACAGCCGACTTTGATTTTCGTGAGTGTTGTGGAATGACTCAGTGGTCCATATTGCTATCTCTAAGGTATGTTCCTAAGGTGTGTACCAGATTTCCATAGAATGGGTTTGCATGACTCCATGTACACAAGAGAAACAAAGAAATGGGCAGTAGGGATGTGTGAGAGTAAGTGGGAAAGGAGAAACATTCCCCAGGGTCCTACAAAATGGGTGAAGGATAGACACAATGGTGGAACACAGGATAATTTTTTGTCATCCTTTGAAGCTTTGCTTGCTGCCTGCTTCCCACCAAACAGCATTTGGCCTATGCCAGCATCCCATGCATAAGCCTTATTCAGGTATTCACCAAAAAGGTGGGACTTAGAATTGGATCAATAACTCAGCCGTTTATTGCCAGGTTGGAAGGGGCTTGGAGCAAGATGGTCTAGTGGAAGGTATCCCTGCCCATGGCAGGGATTTGGAGCTGGATGAGTTTTAAGGTTCCTTCCAATCCAAAACGTTCTCGGATTTTATGATTCTGTGATTGTTGGATAGTGAGGTTGTGATGGAAATTGGCAACCAGAGAATGTGGGAAGAATTGGAAAAAGGCATCTATGCAATGCTAAAATCACAAATGTGATTGGAGTATCCCAGGAAAACTCCACTTGTGAGAAATTTGGTAGGTTTTGACAAACCTACAGCCATCACTGAATGGCAGTAAATTTGCTAATACTGGGAGTTTTAGTATGGTTCCCAACATGAAAAACTTTCCTGCAGTACAACTGCTTTCTTCCTGGGACAACAAGGAAACTTCAATATAATGGCTCTGAGGAAGTTATCTTGGACCAGTATTTATAGAATGGCCATAAATCTTTAACTGATACCGATAAAGTGACAGGACTAGATGTACAGAGTAATGTCTGTAATTTTTCTGCTTCTAAATGTGCTACACCCATCATGAACCTGTATCTGTTAATGAACACATCAGATTGCAAAGTGCATAGTTTTCCTCTCAAATATGAGGCACTTGATCTGAGGGTTGGAGATGTCTTGTTTATTGGAGGAATTGTGATCTTTGTCTTTGCTGGCAATATTTATTTTAGACTAAGGTGAACTGTTTTGTATGATTTTTGGAATTATTTACATCAGAGTACTTAGGGCTGTATCTCTAAAACATACAGACATCTAAAGATTCATATTTTCTAAAGCTTATAGATGGGAGTATGTCTTCATGATTTTGACAGTCCTCCTAAGTGTCATTTTGGCTCTTCAGGATTTGCAGTACTATTAAAAGCCCAGACTTCAGATGATGAATAAAAAGATATATCTCTCACCAGACCATTTCCATTAAAACAACCTAGATGAGAATAAATTTTCTTCCAGGCTTCAGAAATCTCACATTTCAGACATGTTGAGGAGACATTTTTCTCTCTTACTAATATTGGTGTTATGTTTTGAGTGTGTTTCTGTAATAAGCTACATGCCACCCTTGAAGAAAGAAAATACATTCAAGTGAAACACATAATTTTCATTTAGGCAAGAAGCACTTTTGTTTCTGTAGTCAGAACATGAGATATGAGATGAGTTAGATCTGACTTCACAAGTCCATGTTACCAGAGTGAAAATTTGAAATAAAGACTTCCATATATAAGTACAAAATAAAATTAAAAAAAAACACATTTTCTGTGTTTTTATGGCACCAAGAAACTAGGGTATTTGGTGTCATAGTTTAGATTTCACAGAGGGATGGAGATTACCTCTGGGTTCTGTCACTTTTACTTATTTTCCCTTAAACTTTTAATGTGCTTTTTAATCAGAAATCATACTGCAAAAGTAGGTCTTGTCCCTGGAAATCCTCAGTTTTATAAAACAGCAGCTCTCTTAGTGGGCAGCAGTGAGCACAAAAAACATAGCATATTTCATCAGCATAAGCTACCAAAAATGCAACAAGACTGTGGTGCCACTTGCTTGCCATCTTGGTTTTGCCATCACGCTGTTAAACATTTGATATAATTCATTAGTCAACTCTGTAAGAGTTATTAAAATAATACCATTCTTGACAAGGGATGCTGGTAACAAAGACTCAGTTCAAACACATAAAAAGAGAGTTAGCCTTGCTATTACCATTTAGGAACAAGCAGAAAAGAAAAAGATGGGGCATGGCAGAGGTGGAGATAGAGAAGAAATGCATCTCACTGTCAGGAATAAGAATTATTTATGGGAAGTGAACTGCATCCTTCTTGACAAAAGCCTGATTAAGTTTGTGGGCACGGGTGAAAGAAGAGGAGACAGTAACAAATCCATGTACATCACACATAACAAATTCTAACAATAAATATCTCTGAGCCTCCCACCAACCTCCTCCTCCTGTATTTCTTTCTAATGACTTCAGTGACTTATCTCTGCAGTAAAAAAAATATCTAATTAGATTGGAAAGAGTAGCACATTAATTAACGGATAAACTAACAGTATTAAAGAGCAATACTTTAGAAGCTCACTCTGGTCTTCCTAATTAGGCAGCTCTCTCTGTGTGAAGTAGAAAATGCACATAACAGAGCAATAGAACATAAAGGGCAAAAGGGCCCATTATGCTGGCATACAGTGAAGAGAAGAAGAGAGGGGAAGAAAAAACCTTGGAACACCACTTAGGCTCAGTGATCTGTAACTGCTCCGTGGGTTGCTCTGAGATTAAAGCAGATTTATATTCACTATATTTGACCAGTTCTAATGTCATCTCATCCAGTTTTCTTAGGAAAAGCATCTCAGAGTAAAAGAGTCCAGTATCAGGGATCAAAATGTTGTCTTTGTGCTGGCTTAATTAGGATGAAAGCTGTGTAATTACTTAGGCAGTTAGGCAAAATGTTCCTTCCCATCCTCTTCACAGAACTGAGCTGGGCTTGGTAGAGCACTAGGTTTCTTTTTATTGCAAGGTACATAGCAGTTTTGCTTTCAAGTTGTGTATTTATTTTATACTACTTTACAATTTCATTTTTATGTTTTACTGTCTTAAAGTTTGGTGATAAAAGCTTGTACTAGAAAGTCCTTATTTACTTGAAGGACGTACACTGAGAAATGCCCATTGAGTTAATTGGGATTTTTGCCATTAGTACCTTATGCAGTGAGAAATTAGTATTGCAAATACTAATTCAAAAGCTTAGATACCACTTTTTCATGCATCCCTTGAACAGACTACAAAACTGACCTGTGTGCATCATGCTCTGAAGATGCATGACACATCCAGAAGAAGCAAAAAGAGATCAGTTTTCCCTCACTGAGGTTAGAAAGAACCTTGAAAATCCTGAATTTAATTTAAAATACAGTTTATCTTACAGCTCAGTGTATCAACCATGTCTAAATATGTTGCTGAGTCAATTATATACAAAGTCTATAAAAGAAAGGGTAGATGATTCGCACAACAGTCCCCTTTGTCAATGAGGCAGAATATTTGTTGTCTCTGTGGAAGGGTCAGTTTAAATATCAGTATTGAAAAGTGTTTTAGGGTTTAGAAGGAAAACAGAGCTGTTCCTTAAAAGCACAGAAAACTGAGTAAAGTTTGCTCATAGGATTTGGAGAGAGACTAAGAACTGTTGTTTATGCTAAAGGACATTTCACAATGACCAAATATGGATGCTAACATAGGATATGATCACATATGCTTGAAAGCAATCTACTCTGGAATTCAAAGCAATATGGATTCTATGGAAGTTTTGGTAGTGATGGGATTTTCTTGTAATAATTCTTCAGTGTAGACAAGGCCATCTGAAGCAGTTTAAGCACCTCTGAATGAAAAGAGTGTACAGTCCATTTCATTTCCCTGTGACTTTAATTACTCATCTGTCTGCATGTCAGTATCCTAAGGGATCAAAGATCTTTGGAAGAAAACTGTCCTAAGGACTCAAAAAGTTACTACCAGAAGGACCAACAGTAATGAAAAGAAATGAGTAAAAGGGGTTTGGGAGTTTTGTTGTTGGTTTTGTCTGCTTGTTTTAACTTTTACTGCAACTTTAAAATATGTAGAAAATAAATTTGATTAAATAGCTTAACTAGAAAATTCCATGAGGAAAAAAGCTTTTGGCAGAAAAGATTAAGAATTGAAAGTCAATAGGAACTGGGCATCTAAGACCCTGTAAGTTTATTATTTTCAGTATAGCTAAAGTTGTTTTTTTCCCCAAAGGTTTCAGCACATCATTTAATGGAGAGTTACTCTGCGGTTGTAACACAAAGTTCAGAGACTATTGAAGAGCTCTTACAGACCCAGATATTTCAATATTGTGTCTTCTTCCTGCTCTCTGTAGTAGATAGAAGATTGCTTTGTAACTATGGATGGGGAGCATACCTCTTTGAAGCAGTTTTACTTCTCAGAACTGTCCCACCAGTAGTTTTGTATCTGTCAGGCTGAGGAGAATGAGATTTTGTTTCCGTTCCCCATGATAATCTCAGGTTGAGCAGAGCTTCAGCTGCAACAGCAGCCGTTTGTAAACTCCTGAATTATCTGGGACTGGTACTGCATACTGTTTGAACAGCATGGGGATTTATCTGCGCAAAATTCTTCTTTCCTCACAATATCCTGGAAAGAAACATGCATTTGTTTTACTTTCTGTTTTCTTTGTCTTTATTCCTTGTTCAGGTAAGCCTGATTGAAAACTTCCCACTGGGCAGTTGTTTTGATGAAATGATAGGAGTAGTGTCTGATTTCTCTGGGAGTTTACAACAGTTCATAAAAAAACAACCAAACAAGAAAATCCATAAACCATTTCAAACGAAAAGCCACCAATGTAAACATTTCCTATATGATAATTTCCTTCTCCTTGTCCCCTCCCTGAAATCAGAATTGCTTCCTAAGGAGTTTTAGGAGATGTAGTTTGGGTGTTCTTTTTCTGTGGGCTTTGATTTCTAACCAGATATATCTCCTATAAAGTACTGTCTTTCCCTTATTTAATGCAGTGGTTCAGACATCAGAAAAGCAGAGAAGGAAACATGACCCTGACAAAGAATACCACGGGCTGAAAAAAACCTGAGCAGTGGTGTATGGGCTGTATCTGCTACAGGGCACTGAACTGGCACTTTTCGATCGAATTTAGCAATTGTAATGAATGTTATTTTTCCCCTCATAATCTCATTCTCCATGCACCAGTCTACTTATTTTCAGGATGCCAGTGATACAGGCTTGTTTACCTAAAGGAATAATGACAGACTAGAATAATGACAGATTTATCAAGATGTAAACACAGACAAGCATAGATACACCAGGATAACATCACACAGTCTTAATTGTCTGTGAATACAATGTGTACCATTTGTTGGCAGTGTTTGAGTACCTTTGTTTGTTTAACTTGGAAGTGACAGCTAAATGAAAGACATGGGTAGTGTAAAAGTACTGCTAAATATTAGTCACTGGAGCAAGTAGCCTCTTTTATTAAGCAGTGTGAGGTTTTTGTTACCTGGGGTAGAGCTGACCTTTTACTCAGTAAGGGTTTTTTTTACCAATTTGTAATTAAGTGCAAGTGGTAGCTCATCTTCACTTGTTTCACACTAAATATTTTCTGCATTCCTTGTCTGTACAATACTACCTGTTGGTCTTAAATTTTCAGTTAGTAGTTACTACTTTTTGATTAAAACCACCAGAGTTTTCAGTCTCATGCTCTGCCAGTGAGCAGGGCCATGTGAAGCTGTGAGGGAGCAGAGACGGGACCCCTGACCCAAACTAGTCAAAGAGGTATTCCATACCACAGCACATTATGCCCAGTATAGAAATTGGGGGAAGTTACCCAGAAGGGCTAGATCACTGCTGGACTGAGGCTGGGTATCAGTTGGCAGGTGCTGAGCAGTTGTGTTCTCTTCCCTTGTTATTTCCCTTATCATTATTATTGGTGGTGGTAGCAGTAGTGGTTTTGTATTGTACCTTGGTTACTCGACTGTTCTTATCTCAACCCATGGGTTTTGCATTCTTTTGATTCTCCTCCGCATCCCTTCAGGAGCTGGGGTGGAAGTGAGCGACAGGCTGCGTGATGCTGAGTTACCAGCTGGGTTTAAACTGTGACATACCCTAACAATACTTTGTTAATGCCATTTGCTTTTGGCATTGATACTTTGTGTGAGGATGCCACACAGAAACGGCTCACAAAAACTTACATATCCATTGCTTGTTACTTTAGTTAGAATTTTCTCATTTGAAGTCTTTTCCCCTGTACTTTATGTACACATGTAAACCGAAAAGAAAGTTCATTACAAACCAAATTCAGTATATGTGTGGTTGTATTCCCTATCAGGTCAGGGTGTATTTCAGTGTAGCAAACCAAGAGAGAATTATCTGCTACATGCTCTGCTTATTTGATTTGTTCTAAACAATGTTGCCTGGATGAAGAAATGTTCAAACACTGGATCCATCACAAATAATTCTGTAAGAAAAAATTCTGAGTGCCTTTTTCCAGCAGAAAGGAAAAGCAGTTTTAAAGAAGGGAACGTGGCAATTCTTTGCAATGGAATTTAGTTTTCCATGTCTGAGTTTAAGAAAAACTGTTTTCTCTTTTATTCATGAGTAGCATTCATTGTTTTGTGATTTAATAGCAGTATCTTATGAGCTTAGAGCAGCTTGTCTATACACATTTTCATGTGTTTCTTGTCTACCTGGAACAATCTTGGATGTTATTCTCCCTTTGCTTATTAAACACAATAGATTATACCCTAAGAGCGGCTATGAAATTGCATCCATTGTGTTAACATGAATATGAGAGTCACTGACATACAGAGCTGGCGGAATTGTTTTCAAGAAGCAAACACACTCTTCAGCAGGTTTTTGGAAATAACTATTGACAAACTTATTTCTGTATTTCTATCATAGAATCATAGAATCACAGAATGGCTTGGGCTGGAAAGGACCTTAAAATCATCCATTTCCAACTCCCCTGCCATGGACAGGGACATCTCACACTAACCTATGTCACCTAAAGCTCTGTCCAACTTGGACTTGAACACAGCCAGGGATGGAATATTCACAGCTTCCCTGTGCAGCCCATTCCAGTGCCTCACCACCCTTACAGTGAAGGGTGGTGAGAAAAATCATCTGAGAAAACCTTGCATAATTTGAAGACCTAGAGAAAGAAAATACAGTTTTAAATTATTTGCAAACATTGTCTGCCATTAATCACAAATTAATGCTCCCAACAAGAAAAATACTCCCATGGAAAAGAAAATCTCTATGTGTGCTGTTTAGCAAACATAAAATCTGATGGATTTTGGAGACCTTTATTTTCTCAGAGATAGATTCTTAATATCTTTGGAGCCCTCCAGACATTTCAAACTGATTAATGAAAACTGCACTTTCCTTTCGTTACTGAATCTGGTCACTCTATTGAGCGAAAGGTTTAATGTGTGTTTCCCCAGCCTTTAAGCAAGCAGTTTGATGTCTCGGTTGAAACATGTTCTGTCCTTAACTGTGCTGGATCTTATCAAATTTACTTACACACCATTCAGCAGTGACACAGGGCTTTACCATAAGCCATCACTGACTTCCAGTGTTAATTCAGTTTTGGGGTGACCCTGCAGTTTTGAGGTAAGCACTGAACAGCATACACTGTAGCACCTGGTAACTGGAAGAGCATATCCTTCATGACAGTCACTTCAAAATGTTTGGGTAAAAAAAGCAGGTTTTAGCTTCTAGTGTCTGTACTTATTTAGAGATTGAAAAGTAGAATGAAAATAACCCATTGGGCCAGAAAAAGGAAAATGGTAGCAGTGGATGAAGACTTGAACTCACAACAGTAATGTATTTAAATGTTTGTGATTTTAAATATTGCAACTTTTGCATGTCATTCCATATTAACTGGATGTGAGGGAGCTCCTTATACTCTTCCTGAGAAGGAACTCATCCTTCTGGCTTTTTTATTTTTAGTGATGGAGAATAATACAGAGTTGAGGAGACAGAATTGATAGCACTGACTGTGCAGGGAAGCCTGAAATGCATGGTACAATTCATATGGGAGGAACAAGTCAGTCGCACAGCTGAAATGCCATAAGCAAACTCATGCTGAAGAAAGACTATTCAGAACTGTTATGGCAAGTGGGGAATTTGAAGGTCTTAAACTCTGCAACACCAACAAATCTTAAACTGCAAAGCCTGTTAGAAGTTATAGATGAGTCATGTCTGGCAGCGGGGAGGGGACAGTATATCACTGGCCTTGCAAGGTGCAGCCTGTTGTACACAAAGGAGGAAAATCACTTGCTAGTGAAAGCAAACGTTGTTTCCTGTTTCAGATCAGGAAAAAAGGTGAAAGCCCAGTTACCTGAAACTCAGTGCTTTTGGCAGAATGAAATGTGAAAATAGGCTTGGAGCAGGTGGGTTGGGCTAGGTGATTTGTACCCTTCCAACCATAATGGTTTTGTGATTATGTGCTCGTTCCTGCTCTTACCTGCTGTACTACCCGTTCTGGGGAGCCTTTCTGAAGTGAAAGTACTTCTTCCCCTCCTAGGGAACTTTCTCACTCTGAACACTCGGTGTAATGCAAGTTGGGCATTTCATATTGCTGCATATTGAATAGCTTGAGGATTTTCTTTCTGTGGAGTGTAAGCAGAGCTGCAAGTGATGTCAGTGCAGTATCACATTCTAAATTTTCTGCTCATTATTACTCAAAGCACTTGTTCACTTAAAATTGGCAACTGTATGCTCTATTACAATAGCACACCCTCAATCATTAGGGGCCAGCTTCATGTAAGAGTGAATTACTAGATTTCCACTGAACCAAAGCAGAACCGAATTTACTTCGATCACCTGAAAATAAAGCCTTGACTCACGGCCTTGAATATGAGTGGGGGAGTATAATTATACATACTGAAATGGATGCAAAGAAATAGAAAAAAGACTGATTCAGCTGCAGTAATTCACCACTTTTATTGGCTGTTATTGGTCCATGCATATTACAGTTTGGGCTCAGATTTTATGACCTGCAAGTTTGAAACTAATGCCTTTGCTTTTACATGACAGTGTATAAGATGACACTGAGTAAAGAATACATTAGAGGTGCGTGTTGTTTTAGATATGTTGGATGTCAGGAAAGGAGAGGAAAAAATAATTGACTAAATTACAGATCTTAAATTACTTATCCAACACTTATTTCCAGGGGTCTGCTTTTCTGATGCCATGCTGAACTAAACACAAGGTATTTGTCTCTGAGTAATCTGGAAATACAACAGTGATAGTGAACTGCTTCATAACTGCATAGAGTTGCTATACCATAATTTATGCTAAAGGATTTGCTTCTATTAACTTGTAATTTTTAACTGAAATGCAGTAGTTCAAGGTAGTAATGTGTTCCATCTTAGTGTCTGTTTTCCTAAAATAAACAAGCACAGCAAGGTGGAGTTAGAAGCAGCAGCAGAGTGGCTGTTGGGAGAAAGAAAGGAAGACAGTACATTAAAAAGGGTCTTTAATGACACACATTTGTGTGCCTTAGACAATAGTTAGGCTACTCACTAGGAGAAATGGGAGTGTCCCCTTGCAAAATCTGAGACTCCCTATACTCCTTGCTCTTTTGGGTCAACTCTAAGAGTTTGAATGATGATAGTGAGATTTTATGAGTTTTGAGTACAGCAGCTTGAAACTGAGTCACTGCTGCATATTCCTTAATCACTGTGTATGCAGCTGCCTTTGAAAGTTCCATTTAGATATGAGCTCTGTGGTTGGAAGAAGTAATGAATATGTGTTTGAAAGCAATTATGTGAATAAAGGATACAGAATGTGAGCCAGAAAGATTTTGGCCTTGAGTAACAGGTATTAGAGTGCCTAGCCAATAAAAGACATCTGAAAGATTATATATACCATGAGATGACTGAATTAGGTGTCATCAGCTCAAAAAGAAATTAGAAATAGGTATTCTAAATCAGTATTATGTAGGTCAATTCTATGACTTCTTGTTTTCATGCAGCTGTAAACATTGAAACAAGGGCTCCAGCTATTCATCTGTTTCCTTAATGTTTTAATAGATTGTCTTGTCCATTTTCTAGCTCATTTATTCACCAAGTAAATTGGGTGTAAATGTTGTATGACTTGGTACAACTTCTTTCTTCCCTATGGGTTTGGTTTTTTCATTAAGTAAGGAGCAAGCTCAGCATTTTAATAAAGATTGAGACCTGTTTTGGCCATTTACTATGTGAGAGTCACAATTCTCCTTTGTTATTGACCTGATGTTCTTGTGATGTACTTTTTTAATAAAGAGGAAAAACATTAGCAGGGGCTTGCTGTTCTCAAGTAAATCAAGTTCTTTATCTGCTTTCAGAGTTTAATTATACACTTTAATGTTCCCATTGAGATCCGGTATCAAATGACATGTTTCACAATGAAGGATAAACTAAATGTATTTATGGTTCTGAGGAACACTTCTGACTTCTAAATCAGCATGATACAATACAAAAAGCTGAGTTTCTGTAGAATATGTGGATTATACATATATTTTTTACCTAATTTACTTGTAAGTACCATAGCTAGGGATTAATAAATTCTAGAGAACATTTTGCTGCTTCTAGTGCATAGTTGCAAGATGCCTGAATTTTAATTTTAACATAAATGACCCTTGCAATGCTATCCACATGAAAACTTTTTAAAGTATAGAAACTCATGTATTAAACAGCTTCTATTTTGTCCATTTGATGAATACCGTTATACTATGATCTGAAAAATTATTAACTAAAATATGATTGCTACACCCAGAAACACAGCAGGAGGTTTTGGTAAAAGGGAATGATTTCATGATCTACCCCCTCTTGCTATATCAGTGATGAAAGGAAGTGATGGTAATACTAATATAAATTTGAGATGATGGAGAATACACAGTTTAACTTGCACCTTATAATTCAAAGATAGTTAAAAATACCCAAGTCTTCAGCCTCAGGATTCAGCAGGTCTTAAGAACAGCCTTCTTTTTTTTTTTTTTTCCTAATTTGAACTTTAACTATTTGAATACAATTATTTTAAAGAACAGTGAGTGTGCATCAGCAGTAAGTTGAATTGCATTCTCAGGGCAAAATGCTTAGTTTAAACAGCCTTGTTATAAGATCTCACTACAATATACAGGTATGATCAGAGGTTTTCTGGTTGGAAAATAGAACATAGTTGTTTAAGCAATTAAATAATTGGGATTAGGCAGAGAAACACATTGCCATGGAAGTTGTATTTCCATGGTGCTCTATCTCCCATCTCCCCTGTGAACAGAATTCTTCAAATAGACTGTATCGTATACCATGCATCATAATTGACTTTCTGGACTCGCAAACCAGAATAGATTATAAAAAGCACATTTATTATATGAGCTGAAGATTACCTTTAATTGCAGTTTTACCCAAGTTCTCTCTAGTACTGTTAGTAGTCCACCACAGGAGCATAGAATTAGACTGTGGTCTAACTTGTACACCGTTTTTAGGATGCATAAGCTTAGACCTGAATTACAAAGTGTACTATAAACACATTTGTTACCTGATTTACCCAAGTTACAGTAGAAGCATGGCATATTTTAAAATGTCCCCATTGGGTTTTTAAATTATGTTGCCTTTTTGAAAGCTGAAGAATTAATGAAAAAATTTACCTGAAAATGTTGTGGTTTATTAGACTTCGCAGGAAAAAATCAACCGTAGTGTCAGGTGCTTGACAAATCATTCTAGTTCTAGGCACCCTTAAGACAATCCTTTTGTGGCATATATGGAGGCTTGTTCTGAGTTCATTGGTCTTATTTTCCTTCAAATGTTTTATTGTTTTCCTCTGCACATGCTGTAACTAATGTCTTCCCAGACCTCCAGATTTTCACTGAGAACATGTCTTTCTCTTCTAGGATACACACCACAAGTTAGGTGTAACTGCAGAGCACTGCACTGGTGTGTACACTCATCACAAAATGGTTGTCTTTAGAAACAATTGCCTTGTGTAGCAATGGTGTTTAACAGCTACACAGACAAGAGAAAGAACCCAACTGTCCTACCAAATAAAAAAGAAATATCAGGAAGGAATGGATTACCTGTCTTTGCATTGTTTTCCTTCCTTATTTTTTTCTTTCTACTGATTATTCATTTCACATGATGCGTTTATGTCTTAGTTGATATTATCTGTGACAAAGAACCACATGTTTACAGACATTTGCACAAGAGCTAGCAAAATGAGTGTAGTATATTGACATTATAATAACAGTTATGATGATGATGATGATAACAAGAAGAAATGCTTCTGCTTTGAAATTCAGAGAAAACTTAAAAATGTCTGACTGCTGTTGGCATATCTTTGGTAGATACTGCACTCAGAACTTGGCAAAGCATTCTCACCGCATCAGGGAATACTTCCTTACAGATTTCTTTTCAGAGTTTCTGACAGGTATGTAAAATATCAGAATAAAGTTTGTGCCTTTACTTAAGAACTGAGTTAAAAATACACCTTGACAACACATTTTATGCTACTTTGATACTGCATTGCCATATATACATTATATCTAATGTAAAGAGAGGCAAGAAAAGGAATCCTGACTTCACAGTGAATTTTCAAGCATTGACATCACTTAAGGTTGACAGATAATGACAGGATTTGGATTCAGATTCAGTGGAGGCTAAGCAGGCAAGAGAAACTTAAAATTGATTTAATTTCACCTTATGCTTCTAGAACATGAAGAAATATATGTTATTGTATATGCAAGATGCATCTATGTCTGTATTAGGTTTTGTTTTGCTTGGGGTTTTTTGCCTTTCTGACAGATGCATTGCCATTTCAAAAAAGGAATAAAGGCAGCATCAGTTTCCTGCAGCAGATTTCAAGCCACTGAATTACCCATGTCCTTATGGCTGGAGCTGAAGGCACTGTTCACACAGGGTATCTTTCGCTCTCTGCATCATCATCATAAGACATAAAAGAGGAGACACTTTTTTGACTGCTGTGCTGGGACAAGGGTTTTCCTCATTTTTCTGGTGCAGTGAGATGTAGTAATGCATCTCTAACATTAGCTAAGCTAGTGCAGTGCCATGGCAAAGACTCCAGCGGCAAATTCAACATGCTATTATGTTGCAGTATTTGGAATTACTGAAAAAGTAGGTTAGGGTCTTCTGAAGTAGTTTCTGTGTATGTAATTTATCATAATAACAAAATGAGAATTTGTTTTTGGTATGATTTTGAGCTTTATCCATTGTTTTGTTAGGAGAACACCTTATTTTTGCTTTAAAGTACATAAATAATATGCTATTTACTTATATTTGTCATAATGATGTTTTACTATCTGTGACTAATAGCTACAACAAATGAAATTGTGTATGTGGAATGCTTTGGCCCAGCCAGAGATGCTTTGATGCATCTTTGATGTTTTTGGAGGATAGATGTTCAGTGCATGGCTAATGCTATTTATTACTATAATATTAATACATCAGACATAATGCACCCATTATAGGGTGAGAAAAGAAAGCTACAAGCAAAGATCTATTCCCTAAAAATCATTTAAGCAGAAGATTTAAGTAGATAAAACAGAGATAATGGAGGAGAGGTAATTGAGTAAGAACATTGCACCTAAGGTTGCTGTGCATCAACAATACAGAACTGCTGTATTTTTAATCCCAGTGAAATATTCTGTACAGGTTTTGTAGAGTTGATCATTCAGAGATCAGCAGTGATTAAGCTGTACATTGTTTCTTTTTCCTGGCAAGTACTTTGTTGTTCTGCATTTTTCTGATCAGTATTACTTTACCATGTCTGATAGTGGAGACATTTTAGGTTTTTTAGGCAGTACCTTGATCACAGTAGCTAAGTAGTTGTCCGGAAGTCTTGGAATTGAGTCTTTATGAATGAACACTTCATCCTTAAGATGCTGACATTGAGGGTAATTATATTTCTCTTACTAGAAAGGCAGGAAAAAGAGACGTTCTGGAGCTTCAGTCTGATTTAAAATTGTTTCTGTGTAATTAATTAATTAATTTGGAATGCCAAATAAAATATCTTTGTACAGATTTGGTTCCCTGACCTGTACCACATCTAGCATGTGGGCAAAAGCAAAGGACAAAAACATAGGTAGGAAAACCTGTGACTAGTGACTTATTTTCCTGTGAGATTTGAGAAAGAAGTCACAGAATCACAGAATCCCAGGGGTTGGAAAGGACCTGGGAAGATCATCTAGTCCAACCCATTTGTTACCCAATTTCTTGGCAGTATTTTTACGGCTTTCTGTCTTTATTATCTTTTTAAATTTTAAATGTATGCAGTGATGCCATTAACTAACTAAATGTTTATAACATGACATCTCAGACGTATACTGAGATAAAGCCTAATACGTCTTCCTCACTAGCTGAAAGTGCTGTTATGTTTCTAAGATGTCAACAGCATTATCCAGTCGATCCATGTCGTAGGAAGTCCAACGGAAGAGAAATCAAATTGAAAGTAATCAGAGCTGTGCTTCCTATTAAAATAATCAAAATAAATTGTTTTCCCCATCTTTCTGCATTTCTCTTTCTTCCTCTTTCCTGCTTTCTCAATTCATTTTGCACTTCATCTTTTTAATTTCTCTCCCCCATTTCAGCAGTAGCCTCTGAGAACAGTCAGACTTCACTGAATGCAGGTGAAACGTATGTATGTGATGGCTTATGTCTCTCTGCTACTAATGTTGGTAGTTGAGTGGCTGAGGATGAGAACAAATTATGTATTTACACTGCAATTATAGGAATTATATGGCTTACTGTCTAAGTACCATTCTGCATCATGGTAATTATCATGATACTAAATAGCTGAGTGTCATCATTGAAGGAACACAAGTCATTACCACAGTCTACATATGATAACTCTTAAACATAATTGCTATGTAATCTTTAGGTGATTGAATTATCATGCAGACCCATGTGCATGCTGCTAGCACAGCTCTGCATAAAAAAAGCTGCTTAATCAAAAATTACTGCTGTTTCTTTTCTTAATTG
Source organism: Melopsittacus undulatus (assembly GCF_012275295.1). NCBI lineage: Eukaryota > Metazoa > Chordata > Aves > Psittaciformes > Psittaculidae > Melopsittacus > Melopsittacus undulatus. Next base: position 147,689,779 of record NC_047527.1, read on the forward strand.
AATGATGTTCAAAACATGGCAATTCCTGGCCAGGTTTGGGGAAAATGCATTTACTGAGCTTTCTAAAGTGTCTGATGGGAATTTTCTTAGTGAATGATGCAAAGAGCATGTATGCATAACTGCAGCAACAGCATAGGTACAAAAGGAATATATACACACCTTTTCATAGGCAGCATGTTGTGAATCCACACATGCACAGAACTCAAGTCATTGTCCTGATCAACGATGGATCAGATGCAGGACTATTGAAGTAATATTGAAGTAACTTTTGCAGATGCTACAAAGAGGTACCAGCTGGCCTGAGGGTAAACACGATATACCTCATACAGGGTTCCTAGAACCATCAGGAAGTAAATTTAACAAATGATTATGGAAGAAATTCTTCCATTGTATAAGGAATAATGTTTTACTATGTATATTTGTTACAAAGGTTGCTTAAGCTGCAATGTTCAATTTTCTTTCATTTGTAGGATTTATTCAAGGCAGTCATATGCAGATTCAAAAGAGCATAATCTGTATAGCAAGTTTGCTTTACATAGAAGTATGAATTTTGTGATAACAGACTTGCATGTAGATACTTTTTCTATAAACAGATTTTATGCTCTTCTAAATGTTGTTTTCAAAAAGTACATACAAAAATCTCAAGGAGGCATTTCCTGCCTCTCGACATCTTGTAAGGCAAGCAAAAAAATAGGTTGATGTGATCTCTCCTACAGTATTTTTCTAACCATTTTCTTTGTTTCTTCAAAACAAATTCCAGAAATAATGTATTTTCTTGAGTCATGAGAATGTACAAGATAACCTCACCTCTGAAATCAGTGTTGCTTCTGTATACGGACTCAGAGTATGAACCAGGGTGGCCTCATTTCTGAGAGCAACATCTGCGTCTGTGCCTGAGAAAATGTTTGCTCCTTGCATGCTGATGACTTTTTAATGGATTTCTTGCACTGCAAATACAACATGCCATTCTGATATTTAATTTTGAGCTGATTTGACTTCCTGGAATTTGTCATTCAGAAGAATCAATCAGGCTGAGAGGCTTAGTTCAACTTAGAGTTTATGATTGGAATGTGTATTGTAAAGTGTATTTTATAAACAAAAGTGGTATTTCTAGCATATATTGTTACATTCTTATATATGAGATATATCCTAATAAATAGGGGATATTGCAGTCAGTTTATAGTGCTTATGTTTTATGTACTGAACAGAATTTCTTCACCATTTAATTGGCATAAACAATAAGGGGGGCAATGTTTATCATCTCATCAAAAGCCTTTGCAAGTTTAGGAAGATTTGGAATAGGTTCAAGTTATATGGTTGAATCTTTTTCATTGAAGAATTCAGCTGCTGGCAACAAATCTGTCACCGTTGGTTCTGAGTATCTTAGTTTGTTATCTAATCAGAAGCAGAGATGAACAGAGACTGCGTGATTATTATGTAAATAACATCTCTGTCTACCTGTCTTCTTTCTAATGGCAGTAAGTGTCTAGAACTGGTGCTTCTAGTTATGTGATGCAAGGAATGGGAGGTATACATGGCACAGCCTAGTAATTAAGGGTAAGAAAATAGAAGAGTTGACATAAGGTTCTGTATCATTTGAAGAAGTGACTGGAAAATACTTCCCTTATACCTTTTTTCATGGGCATGGAAATGGGTCAGTGTGATCCATGAAAAAGTCTATGCATTAAAAAAAAAACCCAAACAAAACGTATATCTTGGCCACTGGGAAGATCCTTCAAATCTTTATATGGCTGTTCCTGTCTGTTTGGTGACAATCTGCTGCTACTGATTCACTTGTGTTAAAAAACTAGTGTGACACAGAAATGCATTGCACATGCCTATTAATCTTTTAGAAAGGAGAGGGACATCTTATGGAGACATGAGGAAACTTTCGTTATAGATCCTGTGTCCTCATTCTCTAGAACTCCTTGACTCCCACAGGAAGAATTTTATGGAATCTTTGGCTGTTGTGAGTAGAGAATTAAGGTTTATTTCTTGGACTTTTTCCTTATCTAACTTGGAAAGATAAGTGGGGTGATGAGACTTACTTCCCAGGTTTAACACAGCTTTTTTTGACATGGTTATTACTCCTTCTGTTAATAATAGTGGCCTTTGTAACAGAGCCAGTGTGTGAGTATGAGCACAACATAGCATGTCTTAGATGTGGATCTCAGCTAGACTCTGAAATACATACACTTGATGCTGGTTTGCAGAAAATACTGCTTATCTGTAAAACTCTTTAACTTAAAAAGCAGCAGCATTGTGAAGGTAAAATCACAAGCTGTGATGATCCTTGCAGCCCTGAGATACATACATTTATCTTTAGTTTACGTTAGATGGACCTGTCAGTCAGCAACTGTCCACTGTCATGCTTCCCTCATATCAGTCTTAAGAACTGATAACAGAGCTTCTGCAAGGTAGCAAAGTCCTCAACTTCTGCATTTTGTAATAATCCCTAGAGAGTCAATGGTTTGTGTCAAGTGAGGATAATGACTTTATTGTGATTATACATACAGATTTATTGGAGATGTACAGATGACAAATGGTTATGTCAATCAGAAACAGATATCACATACTACATCAGCATGCAGAGGCTCATAGTGTCAGCAAAACAAATGACCTGGAAGTAGTAGAGGACTATTTATTATAGTAGTGCTTTGTGGGGAAAATCCTGAATGATGGAAGCATAATGTGTTGGTCTTTATATCTGAAAACTTGTTATGCTTAGTGATGTAAGGATGTATGAATAGGCATCATGAATCAACATGACTGTGAGCCTCCGTCTCAATTGGGTGTGTTTTAGTTAATGAATACAAGATGGGTTGTGCATTTTTTTGACTGAACAATGAGATAGATATCATTTATGAAAGGCTGGTTGTGGTTTATATACTTTTCTCTAGAAAATAAATGCTGAACATCATGCAGCTTGATTAAATGGTCTTCTTTGACATTCAAAGAGCTCTTTTATCACTGTGAAAAGTATTTCTGGAAATTATGGAATGTGAAAAAGCAACCTGTACAGATGCTGTACATAAGCAGTTCTTTGATAGCAATTAAGGTCCCAACAGTATTAAAAATTGACTCAGCAGACAGTTCTGGTGGTTCTTAAATTCTCATGGCAGAGATGGATGTATAAGTTTGGTTGGGCTATTCTCTGAATCAGGGTGTAAAATGGTGTTTCGGAGATTATTTTCTAAATACATGTTTGACGTATGTTGTAAGAACAAAGAACAATGCCAAACCTGGAACAAAAATGAGCCCAAATGACAGAGTTTTTTCTTTTGTTTTTCTAAAATTACTTAAGGCCATAGCTAACATGAGATTTCCATATAAAACTGATCTAAACAAGGTTTATGCCTATGGCTCACATAGAGCTTGAGGAATCTTCCAGAATTGCTAGGCAATTTCTTTGGGCTCATGTTTTACTGCTTGTAATCTTCACAGATACCTATACTGGATTTTAAAGAAGTATCACATGAATTATTAATGACTGCTCAGAAGTTTGTCTGTCTTTTCTAACTGTAATTGGGAAAGTTTGTATGGTAGCAACTGTATTTGAGAGAAACCAGAAGATATTGAATACAGCTGTAGTATTTATCCCCCTGAATCTGCTTTTTTTAATGTGCTATGGATTAAATTTATGTCCTGCTTGGTTCCTACTTTTTATAGTATTAAATTACACCCAAGAGAAAATATATTTACAATGCATATCACACTTGAATGTTTTTTATTCTCTCCAGGTGTAATCTACATACGGCACATCTGATTTTCCTGTGGCCATGGGAATATAGTCACTCATCAACTATGTTGTTTGCTTTTTCCTTTAGGGGCTGATGTTATCAATTTTGATGGCCATGTAGTGTTACCATACAGATTCAGGAACAAGAAAATGAAAACACTGAAAGATGTCATCTCTCTGAAATTTAAGACCTCTGAAAGCGAAGGTGTAATCTTCCACGGAGAAGGACAGCAAGGAGACTATATCACCTTGGAGCTGAAGAGAGCCAAGCTTGTTCTAAATTTAAATTTAGGTATGCTTTGGTTGTTTAGTTTTGGGTACTTTTTAACTCTCCCACAACAAATTTATGTTAAATATTGCATCCTTTTTTTCCCCCCAGTAATATGGTAAAACACATCATTTAATTAGGTAATTTGATGAAAATGATGCTCACTCCCTTTGTGTATGTTTTTTATTTTGATTGTTTGTTCTATTCCTTCCTTTTTACTGTGAAAATAAGATTATGCATAAAAACAGGATCAGCAATATATTGTAGTTAGAAACTTGCAGCAAACAAAAAAGCCAGGCTAGAATTACATTTGTCCTCAGCTGTGGCTTTGTTTGAGAGAAGGATGCTATCATCAATGCTAGAGAAACAAAAGTCACCCTTAGGAACCCTGCAGCAAAAAAGTATCAGTCTGGGCAGCAGCAGACCACATGAAGTTTGAGGCTCAGCAGCCTTCCTCAATCTGAAAAGGAGGACTATGAAGGAAGACATACCGGTTTATCAGGCAGGCAGTCGTATGATTAAATCCTCTATACATTAGTTCCAACACCCTTTTTTCCTCCTAATGAAAGACTACAGGCTCATGAGTGACTGTAGTTATAAAGTACATTTATTATGAAGAAACGCACATTTTTCTGGTTTCAGTTTGGTTTGGGCTTTTTTTTAACTTCAAACAAGAGAGTTTTAGAAAAAGGTTTCATGAAGCTTTTCTTAGCTCTCTTACAGACATGTGAAGAGTAAATTATTCTGTTCATTATTTACATTGGATAGTAATTATTTCCACTAGCATTTTCTCCTTTTCTTTTTTGAAAATTCAGCATGAGCAGATGATGAGGAGGAAAGCCTATCTTCCTATAGCATTTAGCTGTCTTTGCAATACTAACCCATTCATTTCCAGTTTTTCCATAATCTTCAGTCTATCTTTAAAAGCTATTACAGCTTCCATATGTGCTTGATGGGGCTGATCCTGAATCATTAGGCAGATAAATCAGAATGGGTCCTGTGACACACACTCAATAGACAAAAGTGATATAAGAAATGGTTTGTGGTGTCATTATTCTTCTTCCTGAGGGTGTATTATGTTTGCACCAGTTAGTGGACAAATTTGTTTATTTTGCCTGATGAAATCCAGAGGCATATTTTCAAACATGGGGATGGAGGCAGAGGAGGAATGGGGAGGCAGGGTTGGATTTAGGTTTCACTTTGCCCTGGGTTTGACTTTGAATTGAAGAAATTAAGGCTCATGCATGTCTTGATTTCTTTATGTAGTTTTCAACCAACAGCTGTTGAAGGATCAGTGGCCTTCAGCAAAAAGGCAGTGTGGTCATTTGTAGGGGAGTAATGTTTTAAGCCATGGAAGCGTGATTTGCTAGAATATGTTAGCAACATGCACAAACCTTAATATCTGAGTTGCAGGCATGCTTGATGGCAAGAAGTTCTCAGCTCCAGAAACACCTGAGGTCCTCATGTATCCAGAACATGGAAGATTGTACTGAGTTATTGGGCAATGCAGCATTTTTTTTTTAACTTACTGCTGCTTCAGCTGAGATGCATGCTCTCAGTCTTTGCTGGCTTAGCTATGTCAGTCAGATTGCAAAGAGGTGTGATCTCTCACTTGCATAGCTGCACTGGCAAAAGCCCCTGGAAAACACAGCAGAGAACTCCAAAACTGTACTCTTACCGGTAGTCTGATTTCCAGAATAGGAAGGCTGCTGCAGGAGGAAAGGCTGGAATGAGCTATGTTAGCAGAAGACAGTTTTTGCTACTGTTAGCTCAGTCTGCTCTAAGCCTTTTCTTGTACACTCACTGGTGTACCTATACTGGCAGGGCCTACAAAGTGTAGAACTTAAGCTGAAAAGGCTGTTACCAAAGTCTGTTATCAGACACCATGTCCTCCTCAAAAGTCATAGATCAGCAGAGTTTCAGGGAATCTCAGGACCTGGCCCAGAGGTGATGGCTTTTCATTGCTGTAGTGCAGGGGTGAAAATGCAGATATCTCCTAGCATTCCCTAGATGAAAACATCTTTATGATTGAAAAGTTGGTACTGCTTCTCTGGTTCACCTCCACATAACTACTGTTACAGGTAACTGTTTATACAGCTCGCTGATCAGATACCTGTTGTGTTTGGTCTAGCTGTTTGTGTTTATGACAGCAAGTCTCCACTGGGCAGATCTCAGCTTCATAGTGGACTGACTTTCTCCAGCTTATTATGTGTCTGGTGTGATTCAGGTGACATATTGACAGAGCAAGAGGAAAATGTGTGGTTGACTGGTATGAGATTAGAATTGCTGTTGTTTCTGTTCTCATGTTAGGCAGCAACCAGCTTGGCTCTATTTATGGCCACACGTCTGTGATGACAGGCAGCCTCTTGGATGATCACCACTGGCACTCCATCATCATAGAGCGCCATGGGAGAAACATCAATCTCACCCTTGACAGACACATGCAGCACTTCAGAACCAATGGAGAATTTGATTACTTGGACCTGGATTATGAGGTAGACATTGAAGCTTGTTTGTTTTCATTCAGCTGGCTTTATAAAGATTAGTCCAATGAGAAAAGAAAATTAATATAATTTAAAATGTTTTGGGACCTTTTTTGTACATTTATTTTTATTATTTTTCCCTAACATTTCCTGAAATATTCTTTTCAGCTCTGTTCTCTTTTAAGTATAAATTAAGTTTCTCTTCATTAGCCTACCAGATTCCATCTGGTGGAAAAATCATCTCAGCCTTTTGTTTTAAAATGAGAGATCTATGTTACTCAGCAAGCTTAGCTGTAAAAGCAGCTGCTGTAAGTAGGAACTAAACTAAAGAAACATCATACAATCTGCTGTTCCATTCAGGTGATAGTTTTTTACTGGACTGAAAAAGTCTCATTCTGTGGTGACAATTAGTATTTTTATTAAGTGAAGTAAGTGGGCAAGAACCTTTTTACTAATATGGATCTTGATCTTTCCTAGGTAGGTACTTCCTTACATTTTCACAAATACTCCATCAGTAACTTCTTTGAAGAAGCAGTAAAGAATTACACAAATTATAGGAAAACTTTTGTTTAATCAGATTAATGCACACAAGTGTTGGTAGAAATTAGACGTGGATTTGTTGTTTGATTACACTCTGCTTCTGCTATTGTGAGCTTGTTTGGTTCCTCTAAATTGTTATTGAAACTTCAACATGTTGCTTATTACAAACTTTGTATAATGATTTTCTTTACCCTTTCTAATGAGCCAAATACACATATTTATGTCCATGCAACTTTTTAAATAGTGAGAGGACATCAAAATTGACTTGCATATTGATAGTTTTATGATCCTTTGATCGAGAATATAATGTGAATGTTTAAAAAAATTAGTATCATAAATGAATCATTTTACTTATATTCCAACAAATCTTTATGAATACCTTCTTTGGAAGCATTAGAATGAGAAAATAGTGAACAAATTTGCCTATACTTCTATTACTTGTTGAGCGCTGAAGATCTGAATTGGGCTTCCGAAAACTCACATAAATAGATTTTATTACAGATTTTCAAGGAGCAAACTACAGAAAAATTAGGCTAAATATTACAGTCCAGGGTTGGGCAATTTAAATATATAGATACCCATATATTTATACACACACACATGTGCACACATATAAAAATATGTATGTGCGTATGTGTATACACGCACATGTATGTAGCATGTTTACATGATTAATACACTGCATACAGTATATTTACACCTAGTAAGAGTAGGATCCAGGAGATTCACCTTCCTCTCTTCTCTGACATTAGAGGCCTCACTGACAGTTCTTAAAGATACATTTCAGTCTCTTACATTTCATGGAACTTGCTTGAATGGATATGGATAGATGTTTCCATGGTTCGTCCAAATGCAGGAGCCTTAACCTATTCTCATTCCTTTCCTCTCAGTTATCTCACTGGTTTTGGAGTTAGTTACCACAGATGATATTTCAATGTGTTGCCCTTGTGGTAAAATACTCATGGTAGATAAATCTGAAAGAATAAAAATAATTTTTAATCAAAAAAAGCTTCCAGGTTACATTCAGAAATCTTAAGTAAGCACAAAAAAGGAACATCAATTCTGATTGCATTTCAATATCAAAAAAGAAAATCCTCATAAGTCCTTCTTAAGTTAATGTCATGCTTCATGGTTTTTGCAGTTTCAGTTCTTTCCTTCAAAATGCTTACCTTTCCATTTTCCATTGTCCAAACATATGACTGCAACATACAAAAGAATTAACATTAATGGTTTAACAGCCATTGAAACGTTATAGTCACATTCTCCAGTTCATGTAAAGTGCTGTCTTCTCTGAAGTCAAGTCATATCCCTTTATAATATGTGAGGATGTGTCCCGCAAAATGCTTTCACATGGCTGGTGTATACTGTTCATGAAGATTCAGGGTTTCAGCTGTATAGCTTGAGCTCTTTTTATATGCCAAGTCAAAACCTCCTCTTTGGGATAGAAAGTGATATCTTAACATGCTTTTAAAATGGAAAATGTGTCCCTACAGCTGCGTTTTCCTGCTCTCAGTAATAACAAATGGAATTAACAATGAATAATATTTAAAAACTTGGCTCTGCCAAAACTCAGCAGCAGATTATAAGTAGACCTTTTTGTGAGCATCTGTGGGACAGGAAGAGTAGGTGTCGTTACTATTTATGCCATCATCTATTGGACGTAAATATTTAACATAGATTGCAGGGATTAATCTCATGAGTCCCTTATTCTTCACATTTGGGCTGCAAAACATTAATGAAAACAGGTAGCATTTATTCACTTCCAAACATTTCAGAAAAGACCCTAATGTGGTAGAGACCTGTATAGTCTCTATGGAGTGATAGGGAGAGACTTCATGAGATGAACATTTTTAGTTAATAAACCACTTGGTTTTCTTCGTTCTTCAGCAGTAGCAATTCTGGATAACCCAGTGTTTTAGGGTAATGAAATTCAGCATTAAGAGTAAAACACTCCCTGTTTGACTTTGATGGCTGAGTCCTTGCAGTGGTTGTCCTCACTTGGAGTATTGTGTGCAGTTCTGGTGTCCTCATCATAAAAAGGACATGGAACTGTTGGAACAAGTCCAGAGGAGGCCACGAGGATGATTAGGGGACTGGAGCACCTCCCATATGAAGATAGGCTGACAAAGTTGGGGCTGTTCAGCCTGGAGAAGAGAAGGTTGCATGGAGACCTCATAGCAGCCTTCCAGTATCTGAAGGGAGGCTATAGGAATACTGGGGATGGACTCTTCATTAGGGACTGTAGTAACAGGACAAGAGGTAACGGGTTAAAACTTAAACAGCAGAGGTTTAGATTGGATATAGAGAAGAATTTCTTTACTGTGAGGGTGGTGAGGTACTGGAATGGGTTGCCCAGGGAAGTTGTGAATGCTCCATCCCTGGTGGTGTTCAAGGCCAGGCTGGACAGAGCCTTGGGTGATATGGTTTAGTGGGAGGTGTCCCTGCCCATGGCAGGGGGGTTGGAACTGGGTGATCTTAAGGTCCTTTCCAACCCAAACTATTCTATGATTCTATGATTCATCTCCATGGTGCTCATTCAGCCTACGGAAGTCATGTGGTAACTCCTCATTGACTATAACTACATCATAAAAGCATGTTCTCAGTAGTGGAAAGCACTTCTGTCTGGCACAGAATAGCATTTTTAACTATGTGATTATGTAAAATGCTGCTGGATGAAGTAAATATATATGCTTTAAACAAAACGAATGGTACTGGAGCCCACTGCTGCTGTGTTGTAGTCTGAGCTCTGGCACACAGTTAGAACTGAGTGAATGATTTGAATCAGATTATCCAGCTAATTCCACATCTACTCTTGTCCAGAAAAATAGTGGAATGGATATTTATTCCAAGTTCTTTGTTTCAAATGCATGTTGTTCAGTAGCAATCAGAAGACCAGTTGATATATGAATAACTGTGATGTCTATTTGGACAATTGTAGTAATAATTGGGATTTACTACCACAAATGTTTGCAGTCAGAAATTCACTTCAGATTTGTTTCTGATTTTGCAGGGCTTATTCAATACTTCCTTTTTCTGCAAGCTGTATTGCCAGCTCTCTCATTCACTGTGTTTGAGTGTTCAAAGAAAGAAAATACATCTACAGCAAATTTGTGTAAAAGTCTTTGCCCTCCAGTAACTATCTGCCATTTTCTGTTTCATTTAAAGATAACCTTTGGAGGCATGCCGTTTTCTGGGAAGCCAAGTTCTAACAGTAGGAAAAATTTCAAAGGCTGCATGGAGAGCATCAACTACAATGGCAATAATATCACTGACCTTGCCAAAAGGAAGAAATTGGAACCTTCTAATGTGGTAAGAGCATAATTTAATGGTCACCTACACTTCTGCTTCTCCATCAGAAGAGACTAGAAAGTTTGTGAGTTGTGTAGCTGGTATCCTTCTGGTATACTGCAATGATATAGAACACAAACCAAATTTTATCACATACCCAAGGATTTTGCTGTATGTACATTTGTGATTTCTTTTTTATTATTATGTCTGAGCATTTTATTTCTGGGGTCCCATTTCATCCTTCCAGAATTAACTTTCAGTATCAGATAATTACTTTTTGAAAGAAAGTAAGCTGAAGCAATAAGTACTTCTTTCCTTTCCTCTCAAATTATAGTAGTCCAAAACCAACACAGACAAGCTTTATTATTAAATCAATTGCAGCTTTCTTGTGGCTTTAAACTCTGGTATCTTCCATCCCTGCCGAGCTAGTTGGATTGCTCGAGTGCAGAAGTCGTTCTCCAGGCCTTTCTCATAACTCTGAAAAGCCTCAATACATTAGGCTTGAAAATCATTATTTAGCTTATTAACATTACAGAGCTGATTAGCATTTTATTCTTTTTCTCTTGCTTAAGCATTCATAGTTGCTTTCATGTTCAAACTTGTGACTTTATGGGCAAAAGCAATTAAGAAAGAATGTACTTTAATCACTATATTTTTAAGGCTCTAAATGTTCCTAAAATTGCTTGCCTGCACACAAAGGCAATATGGGTAAGAAATAAATGTATTATTGCCATAAATTTGAGACAGTCTGAATAAGTTGTTCAAGACTTTCTCCTATACAAGTTTACAACATTCACAAACTGCTGTTAACTCTATGTACGGTTCCACTATTGCTTTTCTCTTTATGTAATAAAGAGGAAAGATCTACATATGTGGCCATGATGAAGTGCAAAGTATTGTTGTTTGCTCAGTCCTTGGTTAGTAATACTGAAGCATTACTATGCATATTGTAATACTGAATAATTACTATACATGGTAATACCAAAGTGTTACTATACATGCTCTTACATATGAACAATATGGCTAGATGGTCAAGGTAACACGAAGGATAATTTTGAATATGTGGTGTGTGCCTGTACAAACTCAGTAATACAACCTGGCAGTTAGAACTTTTTCTGCACATTCATTTTTCCACTGTTCTCACAGGCAAAGAGCACAGTGCATGTGCCATGGAGGGAAGAGTCCACTTTTAGAACTTTTTGTGCCTGTTGCATGAACTCCAGAATCTTTGGCTTAACTTTTTTTCCAGAATTGCCTATAATTTCCTGTCTGCAGTGCATTTTAAGCTTGTAAAGTAACCAAGATTTTCAAGCATCTTTGTACGGAAACAGTCTTTCCATTTCACACAGTCGAGCTCACTGCAAGTTGGTAGAACATATTCTTTAAACCTCTTTCTGAGCAAAAGTGTTGCATAAGAGGTTTCTGTAGTGCAATTCCTATCCTTTCACAGGTGTGACATAGCTAGCAGGACTGAAAATTCTATGCCAGATAATCTCTGGGTTTTATTTGCTTGTTTCTTTATTTGTTTGTTTTTAAAATTGTTACCTGTAACATGAAAGTAAATTCCACATAAGAAGCTTCAGTAGTGTTAGTGCTACATCAGGAGGCTATGGCATGCTAGCTTAATTTGATGGTGCTGTTGATTTCCAATTCTAAGAATGGCTATAAAAATAGAAGTGAGCTTTGTTTTCAGTAGAATTACTTAAATTGCTGCAGCTCTTCAAAAGCAAAATCAATTTTACTCTAACTAAATCAACATGGATTTTTATGCTTCTTACAAAAAGGCTTTTTTTTCCTCCTAGTTTTTAGTTCGATTTACCATGAAAAATAGACTCGATTGAGAGCACTGTTGTTAATCATGTTTATGATGATGGTACTTAAGCAATCCAACAAAGTTCAAAGCTCCATTGTAGCAGATCCTGTACAAACCCACAACAGTAGGCACACCCTGCCCTAATTATATGAAGAGGCAAGACAGACAAATGTAATGGTGTGGAACACAGGCAGAGTAATCAGTATGGTGATGAGAAGTATCATAAGGTGGGGAAAAAACAGAGGGAATTAGGATGTTAAAGAGGTGTGTGGCAGAAGAAAAACTATTCTTAGACACAGGCAATTGAATTTCAGAAATCACATAGTGAAAGGGACTTGACAAGTTAATTTTACAGAATGAGGAGGCCCAGAGAATCAAAGATAATAAGATGATAATCTTGATTTTTTTAGGTCTCATATACAAAGGTATACGAGCAAAGAATCCACCACCAGGCATCTCTTTACTGAAGAGTAAGGATGTAAGGACAATTTAAAGTACTTTAAACTTAAAGAAGGTCCATCACTGATTTAATAGTGTATTTCTTTTAGAGGGTAAAAGTAAGGGGGAAAAATTTGCAATCCTTTGTAACTGGCAAATGGCAATGGCTTACTGGAGAGAATGAATCAGATTAATGGTCATAAGCAGTTACTGTTCTTATTAGTGGAGCCTGATTTGTTTTCATAGAAGAAAATTACACAGATTATAAAGATGCCCAAAAGGGAGAGTCAGGGGAAAAGAACAGCCAAGACAGAGAATGGAAGGGTCTGCTTTTCTTCTGAACCAAGTTGGAAACAAGAGTTGTCAGTGACTGACTATCACAGTAGGTGCTCACTCTTGTATGCAGCTTGACTCAGGACTAAGACAGAAACAGGAAACGTGTTTGTAAACAATCTTCCAGTCTATCCTTTCTATGTTTTCTACTAAAAATATAACAAACCTTGTAGGAATTTCATTATCTTGCATAACTGAAGAATATTTATCCTTACACCACTAGTGAGAAGAGGCTAGAATATACAGCTAGCAAGAAGTAGCCCAGAGAAATTTGAGTTTAGGAATCTAGTCACTTTATAAAACCCATCCAGAGGTATATTAAGAGCAAGCAGTGTGAATACTGATTTGATTTAGTTTCTACAGAACAGACTCTACATTTTTAAAGCCTGTAGCTGAAAACTGGTGAGGAGAATCATATTTGCTACCATTCATCTTTACGTCCACTGGGTCTGTGCTCCACCCAATTCTGCAGCTCCTGTGCCCTGTATTACTAAGTTCAGTCATATATAAACTTAAGATCATAGAATCATAGAATATTTGTTACATTATTTACACTGAGTGAATGTTAAGCGTAAAGGTGGATAATAAAGTACTTTGAGAAAAGTACTGAAGTAACATGATAAACATTAGCATACATTGCCTGTAAGATATGAGCCTTATTTAATAGGTATTGCAGTCTTAACAAACTCATTACTTCTCGTTTGGGAGCAATGTATTCAGCCAGTAGCTCTATTAATTGGGAAAGGATTTAAGACCCGGTAGTAGTTCCACAAGGGGTAATATCTGATTGTGGGTAAGCAAAATTGGTTTATAAGAAGTAAACATGAAGCTAATTTTCAAGACAGATTAAAGATCATTATTCAAAGCTCATGAGACCCGAATTAAGCTCTTTTTACCATTTCCCTTCCAATGTAGTATGAAAAATTCTCTGTTAAGACCACTAGTTTCAATATAAATGCACAGTATATTTTTGACTGAGATGTCATTGCCCAGAGAACTATTCAGCAAGAAACTCTGAATCTATAGGAAAGGATCTATTTCTCTTTGAAAAACAGGGATGTCCTTATAGAGACAAGCTGCATATTAGTTCTAACTCTAGACTTTGACCTAGTGAGCAAAATGTATCAGATGGGCATCTTAACTTCCTCAAGAAATCTTTTATGCTGTTAGGCTGGTGATGGTGTGAAAAGGGATTTGAGTGCAGTTAGTGTCATTAACATTTATAGGTGTTATACATGCAAGTATCCAAAGCATCTGGATGACAGGAGAGTGTCAGTTAGATATGAAAGCTGCCTTGTTGTGAGGAAATTGTTAGTTCCTCTTGGTAACAAGGGAGAAACTCTTAAAAATGTCAAATGAAATGCTTTCTGAGCATTACTTAACTGGTATCTAACTGAACTGTGAGATGTCAGCTCTTATGAATTGTTGTTGCCTTCTGTATCTCCACAGGACTGTGTAGCAGAAGTTGTGACCATAGAACATTAACAAAGGGTTGCAGAGGATATTTTAGTCACCCTCCCGCTTATTTTTTTTCTATATTTAAAATTTGTGGTTTAAGCAAAAATACTCTGTGGCACACTTTGAAATATCGAGACTAAAACTAGTCAAACAATTGAGTTAACTATTTGGATTTAGTGGTGAGTTTTCTGAAAACTTACAATCTCTAGGCAATTTTAAACAAAAACCCCACTCAGAGTAGCCAAGCACTGTAACTACAAAGGAGTTAAGTGGACATCCTTTGCCTTTTCTGAGACAATAGTTGTACTTTTGCTCATCACACTGTAATTTAAAAGTTTCCTATGCTTGTTTTAGATCACTATTTTCACAGAATCACAGAATCCCAAGGGTTGGAAGGGACCTCGAAAGATCATCTAGTCCAACCCCCCTGCAAGAGCAGGGTAACCTAGAGTACATCACACAGGAACTTGTCCTAAATTCTTGGCTGTTTTCTGTTACCCATGAAACACAGGTGTATGAGAAGAATATGGTTTGTAGTGTGAGGTTTGATGATAAAGATAGGAGTGAATTCTTTAGGAGATCAGTATGAAGAAGTCTCTAGTTCCCTATTATTGCAAACATCAGTGTTTCTTAACTGATGATGGAGGCTGCCAAGCTGGTAATCTTGTTGATACTAGTTCTACTGGCCTTTCTGCATAAGCTATTTTAAAGCCTTGCAATCAATAAAGTTGACTGGATTTTTGTCCGTGTCCTGAAGAGTAAAATTTTACAGTGTGAAAACTGCAGTTTCTTTTACAGAGAAAATTACTGAGTTACTACAAACATCAGGCATTGATCATGATCGTGTACTTCAAATCCTTCTATTTAATGAAATGAAGTATTAGCTTATCTAGTATTATCTAGTAGAAAACACAAGAGAGGCTGGCTCTTCATGAGGTATTATATGTCCTTTCACAACTTCATGTACTGTATTGATTGACCCATTGATATAATGGTATTTGGAAAGCTTTATTTCATTTTTGTAAAAGGAGGAATTACTGCTCTGTTGTAGGCATCTTTGGTGGCCACAAACCAGCTGGAGTTTCTCTGTGATTAATTTCTTCATCTTTGAATTTGGAATTTTTCTGCTTTTATCTAATCTTTATCTTAGACTTTAAATGGGTAGGGCAAACACTGCCTCTTATTGTGTACTTGTTCAGAACAAAATACAGGGGGGGTCATTGCTAGACAAAACAGAAACATCAGCAACAACACTGTAATAGCAACACTAACAATAATAATAGTAATAGCACATTTTTACATGCAGCTTTCATCAATCACAGTAGTAAAGGCTTAATAAAACCTAGAATACTTTTCTAGAGGTAGCTATGAATGTAGTGGAGTCTTACATTTTGCTTATGTTTTTGCTTCTTTTCTTGTGTTTTACTTAGGGAAATTTAAGTTTTTCTTGTGTGGAGCCACATACAGTGCCTGTCTTTTTCAATGCAAGCAGTTACCTTGAGGTTCCTGGTCGTCCAAGCCAGGACCTGTTTTCAGTCAGTTTCCTTTTCCGAACCTGGAACCCCAATGGACTTCTTGTCTTCAGCAACTTTGCAGATGACCTGGGGAACGTTGAGATCGACATAAATGAGGGCAAAGTCAGTGTCCATATCAACGTCACCCAAGTGAAGAAGAACCGAATAGACATCTCATCAGGTAAGTGTTGTTTTATTTGAGTTGTTATCTTTTTTCTTGGTGTTGTTGAAAAGCATCATGGGCCTAAAATTAGAACAGTAGTTTTACCAAACTTTAACTACGTTAAATCCTGTTTCATTGAGTAAGAGGTAGAAGAACATTGAAACAGTTGTTAGATTATAAAAAGAAGACACAAATATTCTGTTGTGAAACCCAGACAAGGTATTGCTCCTTATCTCTGAGGCAGCATTGCTTCTATTTTCCTTCCTTCCATCTGTCTTGCAGTCTTCTCTGCAAAAGTATTTGGTTTCAAAGGACGTGGGTACTCCATGTTGAGAGTAGCCTAATAATTAAGCTGTTCCTGTTACTTGCCAATAATTAGGAGGCTCTCATTAAAGAGAAAAACGAAAAGAACAGAAACCCCAACCATGTTTGTTTTAACCACAAGGCTGGCATGAAAAATACCGTGGCATTCTCTAAGTGTGCTTTAGAGTCATGCTACTGGAGTACCAGAGCTTTTAGCACCTAAGCGAGTAGGTTTTGGAATACTGGGTATATGGTGCAATGTTAGATTTGTTGCTGGAAGAAAGGGTGTGTGTTAGTGTCAGTTGATTGCCTTTTGTTATTACTTGATACTTTCATATTGGTAAATTATACTTCCAGTCTAGATTCTTTATGAGCATTTCTGGATCAGCCATAGCTACATCGTGTCAGTCAACACTTTTCAAAGGAGTCATAACCTCATCATGGTTGGAAGATACAGGGTTGCTTGCAAATGGATCTAGCTCCCCATAAAAAAAACAACACAGTGATTATTTCAAATAGCAGTTATGACGACCTAATTTATCAGCCTGGTTTTGCCTGAAATCATCTGTAATTACTATTTTCTCTTAATTTCATAGTGGAGTCTTCAGTCTTCAATAGGGTTGATCTACTGATCTAGCTCTGAATGAATGGCAGTGGTTTTATGTCTACTTGTTTGATTTCTATTTGAAAATATATTGTCTGCATAGTCATATAAACAGGAATGTGAAGAAATGTAAGAAAAAATAAAAAATGCCTTTTTTTAATGAGAAAACATATATTATGTAGGAAAGTAATGTTTCATTTGGCACGTGGACATTTTTGAATTTTCTCTTTTTGCCCTGTTAATGAAATAGGGTGAAATGAAAATAATGAAATAGGCATGAAATGAAAATAATTATTTTAACCATAGAACTGAGTAAAATATGAAAACAATGAAAAATCAGAGTTTGCCTGGTTCATAAAATTTAAATCTTTTAATGAGAAATATGTTCCTCCTTCTATCAGTGTATTTTGTTTTAGCATAAGAAGTCATCACCATTGATTGCAACTTAGCATTTCATTGCCTCTTATATAAATACTCTCATAAAAGAATTAAGTAATTTTTTGGTACTACAGGAGGATCTTGAACAGGAATATTTTGTTAAGGTGCTAGTGCATCATAATTAGGAAACACGTGAAATTATCAACCTCAATTCTTTCTTCCTTAGCTGTACCTAGTACAACTCCCAGTTTGCAGGGAGAAGTGGCTATGCACAGTACTTCTTCATGAGCTTCCTCGTGCCTTTCAACAGCTTGACACTAATTTTGCCTAGTATATGTATTGATATAAAACCATTCTGACATTCCATTACGTTTACATTCTGATAAGAAAACACCTGTGAGCCCTTCTGATTTGCTTTTCTGCTTTCCCTCAGACCTTCACCCACAAAACCTCTACAGCTACTGTGGTGTAGAACCAGGGCTTTCATATTCTGACTTTCTTCTGAACTATTCTGAACTGAATGTTCTTCAGAGTAAATCTTTTCAGTCTGTATATGTTTATGTAATAGCCCAAGAATCAAATGCAGCCACTCATTCTTACAGCCATGATGCTGCTCTTAATCTCTGTAAAGCCCACTATATACATACAACAGTTTTAGTATTTTAAAGAGTTAGCAGTTTCCTTTGTTATTACAATTTACACCACAGTAAAAATGCATTTATTGTTTAATTTTCAGGGTGTGGACTTTTTATTTTTGCATAGCTATCCTGGGAAGGTATTGATTTATTTCCACACTTTCATATTTAGTTTCATACTTGGTTGCAACAGGCACTTCAGTGTTGTGTGAAATTAACTGTGTGTGTGAATGCAGGAAAGCAAACTATGGCATCAGCCAGGGAAGGCTGCAGAAAGAACACTGCTCTTGTACAGCAAATATCATAGTGACCTTCATATTCGCTTCTTGTGCAGGGAATTAAGGCATCAGCATATAAACCTGCTGGGTTTATGTAGAAGTCACAGTGGTCTTCCTTTGGCACAAAGATTTCTGTGTGTTGTGGTCCTATAGATACAAGATGCACACTTCCTCACTGATTATTTTTAACAGCTGTCAAAGAATTTTGTTTAGTCAAGTGTGCAGCCTTCTATGTCATTGCATGTGTAGGGTATGAATAATCAGAGTTCTGCCCAATGGGAGGTGCACCCCCTTTTTGTCAAGAAGAATTAGGGTAACTAAATCCTCAAACTAGGTGCAGGTGTGTTTTTTATTTCAGACCTTTACTGTACTTTTGCCTGACACCTGTAATTGTGTACTTTCCCCAGAAGAAGCTAATTTCTTTTAGTCCTTATTTTATACGCCTCTTGTAATTTATTAACTTACTTTCAGGAGCAGTTTTTAGTGCCGGCTTTCCATGTTAACATGGGGACATCTGCAGTTTATTATGGGGCATAGTCTAATGCTGGCTGTAGAAACAGTAGCTGAACTGACCAGAAGGAATTCTGTGAGAGAACTGTGTGCTGTTGTGCAGCTGACAGTTTGTTCCTGCATGTCTCTGTACCAAAGATACTAGTGTGGAGCACAGTCCTGCTTTATCTGGCTTTCAGTGTCATCATATTCTTTAGGCACGTGAAAGCTGCATGCACTGACTAGGGAGCTCTATTTTAGCATGAGTAGAGTTCAAATAAATGGGCAAGTCTAGCCTTCCAGTGTATCAAATATAGTCAAATTCCCACCTTTCTCACTGGTAGCTGGGCACTGCAAACCTCTTTACTGAGTGAACTACTTCATGAAGTGCTTTGTTATGCCTGGGAGGGATCAGACAGTATGTGAAGATTTTCCTGTCTCTTTGATGTAACTTTCATACCTGATTCACTTGAGCATTTAGTTTGAGGAGAGAAAGGCAAATTTGAAGTATTTTGATGACACTTTACAAAAATAAAAATTAAATAATGCATAGAAGGTACAGCTAAAGGAGCTGCACTTCCAGTCCCATATAGTACACACAGCTGTGTTTACTACTTACCTATAGAGTCAGAAGGTGAGGCGTTTACAGAACATTATAAAAAGGTTTGTAGGCAACATCAAATAATCAGCAAGCAGAATCAATTTACTATTAAAATGTGAGAGCTACTTCTAATCTGAGAATTCAGAAAGAGGTTTATATTTTATATGCCAATTAATTCTACTTTTTCTGGTTCATATACTGTATATAGTGAATGACAGGATTCAGTAATGCAGTCAAATAGAAAGCATGAATGCAAAATGTAGTAAAATGCAACAGACTTTTATGCTGACCTGGTAAAGCAGAATCTCAGGTTTTACTTGACGTGGCCAAACAACTAGTGGTCAAACAACTAGATTCTGACCTGTCCTGGGCTTCAGCTTGGTGAATGGTGGGGGCAGTAAAGTTAAATCAGTAATAGTTTTCTCACTATGTCCATAAGGTGTACACTCTTTTGCCCATAACACAATTTTGACTGTAACAGAATATTTTACCTTAATATGCAGTTTAGCTTTCAAACAGTAGTACATATGAAAGGGACAAAGATGATTAATCCTTGTGGTTATATTTACTGCTTGGTTTTGCTTACTGAGCAGAGTTCTTCATTTTTTTTTCATCACCTTGCCAGTTATTCCTTCATAACAGGGTCTTTAAACGAGAAAAAATTCCTTCCCTTCTCTTCACTGCCCAGCATTCTGGTAAGTGTCCAGTAAGCACACTGAGCTATGAAGAGATCATTGAGACTATCATACAGTGTCAATGGCCTGGATTTTGCTTTTTCTTATGTTAATGTTTTTTGGACACTACCACCATTTGATTGATAACAGTTATATTAATAAATTTGCTGTTAGTAAGAGCAAAATCAGGCCCACCGAGAACTGAAATAAAGATTTAATTAGAAGAAGTAAGCTACTGGCTGTGCAGAATTATACAGGTGAAATAATCAAAGAGTTAAACATTCTATTGACTTTGCAGAGTAAACTGGGATTAATGTCTTTATAGATGTGTATGTCCCAGCAAAGGGATTAATAACAGGAGAGAATCTCAGAAAAGAGTTAAGAGATTTGTCTTTACTGCTTCTTGTAGTTTTGGATGAAATTCTGCTTTTGGCATCACGGGATTCAGGAAAACTTCCTGAATATTGCTGGCTTCACCCAAGGATTGATGGAAGCAGTGCTAGGCTCAGAAGATAGAAGACAGAAGTGTTCTTGCTTTGCTTAATTACTTTTTAAAAGCAGATTTCTCATGTAGTTTGAATACCAAAGGATTCTGATATTCTGCTACAGTTTTAAAAGTTATTTAATTTTGATATGTGATACCCATTTACTCTGAGAACCTACTCAGAATTTGTGATCTTGCAGTTTTGAGAACAAATTGCTGATGAAGTTGAATTATTTTATGATTTTTTACAAGTTAATGTCTTCTTTCGTGAGCACAGAAGAAATCAGCAGCTGGAAAATGTCATCCTCCCACACCTCTCTTTGCCAGAAAAACTCTTCTGAATCTCCTCCCAAAGCCACATGCAAATGCTGTTCAGTGCAGGGTTAAGCCACAGCTCATGTTCTATTTGCCATCATTTCTTCCACTTACTTCTTTCTGCCTGGTTCAGCAGCTTAACCCAAAGTCCTTCTTAATGAAACCAACCTTTTCTGAAGCTTTCAGCATGCAGAACAATTGGTAACTCCTTAACAAACATGAAGAGTGTTGCTTAGACATAATTGTAACACTCAAAATGACATTCATGAGGACTCATGTAGTGGCTTTCCATTGTTTGTAATCAGCAAACCTCAAATCCCTGTTTCAATACAGAAGAGAACTTCTCTGCCTCTTGAGAAAAGGCAGAGTTTTGACGGTGGCACATTCTGAAATAATCTCCTGATTTATCCTTTATTTACTTTCTCGCTTGTCTTTTCATAGACAGGTCTGACCTTTCATATCTAAACATTCTTTGCTCAACTGAAATGCTAGAGGCTCTATAAAGATCCTTTGAGGTTTATCCCACAGTACAAATGATAAGTCACTGAAAAAGGACATCGTCTCCTTTGGCCCATAATATCTTAACAGAGAAGCTTTCAGTGTCCAAAATCTTCTGCCATTAAACTGAATTTATCTCCTTGGAGCTCCCTTTTTCCTCTTCCAACTCTCCTAGTTAACATCTTGTATATTAGTTGCTGTCAAGGATGTCTTTAGCTCCTTCAGTCAACCATAAACTTATTAAAAGTTGGGATATGAATATATTTTTGTCATATTTATCTGTATTAAATAAATCAGACCTCTACCCATGGAATCTCTCTGGAAAGCTTTCCACCCTTGCGTCCTTCTGCTAGATCTCAAGTCATCTGAATTGCAGTTCATTTATATTTCAGACCCTGGGTTAAGATAACATCCTTCAGGTAATAAAATGTCGTTCTGTGACAGATCTGAAGTGGTATTCTTCCAGTGACAATTCCCAGGTCCGTGTTATGTGGGAACTGAGAAGTATTTTTTGCGTCTGTTGCTAAATGAAGGTTTAAATAAGGAGTCTGTATACACACAGCAAAAGTGCACTTCTGGTGGGGAGATAACATTTCCCACCAGGTCTTTTCCATATTACTGATACTGCTTTATAACTGAATGTTAGTAAGTGGAGACAGATACCCGTGCGGCACTTGTCAGTATGATCAAGATGAGAGACACAGATTTTGTCCACAGAAGACAGCATGATGATGAGTTAGCATCAGAAGAATAGTAGAGAACTATTTCCTTCACAGATAGCCAGTTTTGTGTCCTTTTGTGTTTAATTTTGGCTAATGACTTTAAGCAGTGAATGCAGTTACATGAATAGATATTTGTGCTTTTGAATTCCACAGAACTGAGAAACAGACATGCTTGGAGTAGAATCACAGAACCTTAAGATCATCTGGCTCCTACCTGCTGCCATGGGTAGGGATACCTTGCACTAAACCATGTCATCCATGGCTCTGTCCAGCCTGGCCTTTAACACTGGCAGGGATGGAGCATTCACAATTTCCTTGTGCAACCGATTCCAGTGCCTCACCACCGTTACAGTAAAGAACTTCTTTCTGATATCCAATCTAAACTTCCCCTGCTTAAGTTTTAACCCATTACCCCTTGTCCTCTCACTACAGTCCCTAATGAATAGCCCCTCTCCAGCATCCTTGTAGTTGTTATTCTTTCTTCCACATGTTTTTCTCCTGGTCTATTTTTAAATCTCAGTACAGTAGACTCTCAGACCAGTCAGAGCAAGAAATAGAGTCCCTGATTGCAGGCTTTTTTGTCTAAGAAAACGGGTGACTTTAGTTCAGGGGTCTTGTGAATTCTGCTTCATCACTCACTGATTTTCACTGGAGAGCTGCCTACTAAGCACTGGGTGTGCATTCTAAAACACAGTACCATTTGTGGCTACTTCACTGAAAGTAATATAGGTCTTTGTTGGTTGTGCTGGTACCTTGTAAGCATAGAGGAACCTGAGAATCAAGAAACCAGGCTGTTCTTCCTGACAAGCTTCCTAGATGTATACAGGAGGCTTCTCAGGACTTACATGTGCTCATTGAGGTAAATGTGTTTTTTCCCAGTATTATTTTCTTTCTAGATTAGTAATAAAGAAATAATCAAAAGGATTAAATAGAGACAGGAGCTGTAGTTACATTTGTTGTGTTTATGCACATCCTGACAGCAGTATCCCCAGGACACCGTTGAGCATTCATATAATATAAATGAAGAAGGAAATGTTTTCTAATATCTGAAAGACTGGATATCAGAAACATTATGTTTTTTCCTGCAATATACTAGTTTGCCATCTCTGCCTCCTATTCTGTAAAGGTGACAACCTCACAATCGGGTCAGCCAGTGCTTTCAGCAGCAGCATGAATGACATCCAGCACCAGTGGCTTAAACGTAGGAATTTTATAAAAGCCCATTTGTCTGTTAATGACAAAATGAGATGGTTCCTGTAAACTCTTGCATAGATGTTATCATTCCTTGAAAATTCTAATCCAACTTAGTGCTATGTTAGCTCTTTAGTTCACTTTGTAGCAGATTTAATTCTTACCATATTGCTTCAGAAACAAGAAAGAACAGCAAAGGGGGTCTCCACTAAGAACGTACTATATTTGTTTTCCTTACACTTAAAAATAATGTTTAGGGACAGACTGCGAGACCAGAGGTCTCAGACCTTCATTTGTAAGTTATTATTTCCTAAATGTATGGCATAATAGCATTTCATTAAAAGGGCACAGAACCTTCAAGCAGTGGGCCACATAACACTGTGCAGAACCACTGTGGGAGGAAGCTATCAACTATGTAGATTAAAACAGCCAATGCTATCTTTTCACCTTTTCATCCTCTCCAAATGCAATGGAAAAAAGGAGATTTTAGTTTCTTTTAAAGTAGGCATTTGCAGCATTGGCACTTGGAGGAGAACCAGGAATATTCTTTCTAGTGCAGATGTCCTTGAAACTCTTTTGAGTTTGCAAGGAGTTTTGCATCTTTTAATCTTATTTAACACTAATCCTTGGGTAGGTGTCCTGCAATACCTCTAGCCACTTACTTACAGGAAAATAATTAAAAGTCATTGTAATATCAAACACGATTCTTTTGTGGGGGTAAGGGGGAACACAACCTAATTACAGTCATGGAACTTTAATTTATGTGCTGGGAACTGACACTCAATGTCTTCTTTTTCATTGCTATTCAGGAACCTGGGCAAATAGATTATTATCTGTGACAGGTTTCTGGCAGTCCCTCTTGGTTTGACAGTGTTATTTTAGAGAGAAGAGAGAGTCACTTTTGTGTATAATGAAAGGAAAAGTTGTCAAGCATCCATACATATTTTATGCTGTATAAAACTTATGTGCTAGAGGAAAGATTCTGTTTTCAGTCACACCATTGTAAATTCATAGTGCTTCTGCTGACCTCCAGGTTTGCACTAGTGACACAGAATGTCATCTAGCCCAAAGGATGGATTCCATTTTTTTACACAGCCAGTGCAGCTCTTCTGAGTCAGCTTTGCCCTTCCTGTTTTCTTCCTGTTTTCTTTCAGTCATGCACAACTGTGATGTGTATTTTGGCATTTTGGTCATTTTCTACTGACATTGACAGAACTAAAAGCAATTTCTATCAAAGTGGTTCCTTGAAATGGCATCAGGTACAGTCTGAATTGTCTAGGTTTTATTCATCTTAGTTCACAGAAGTGGCTACCCTTAGCTGCAAAAATAGACTCAGGAAAAAAGCATTTTCCAGTCGTATGTTGCTAGCTCTCCCTTTTCTTTGGTCTTGAAAAAGATGGTGAATACCTTCAGGCAGTTTTGCACATTGTTTCATTTAATTTTCAAATGCTGCTGAAGCAGCAGCACATAAGCACTGAGGTGAAACAGAGCAACCAAAGCCGTTTGGTTTCTGTTGAGCTGAATGGCAGATGATGTTGTCTTTAAAAAGCTTGCTTATTAAGTTTATGTATTCGAGAGGGGAAAAAAGCCAACTTGGTTCCCTTGCTGTGAACCAGCCACTATAAAATACATAGTTTATGCTAACAATAAGCAGGATCGTACTGAACTGTTTCACTGAGGACAAATACTGAAAATTCTATACATCTCCTTTAAGAGGTGTATAGAATATTTACTAATGTAAGTAAGAATATTTTCTTACTAAAGAAAAGCATGTTTAGAGGCATGATTTCCCTTATGCCTTTTCCAGGAAATACATGTATATGCAATATTTGAAGGGTGCATTCTTTTAAAATGCAAAAATAACTTGTGTTTTGCTTTTGCAGATTTACAATAGTGGAACAACATAATACATGTCCTCAAAAATGAGGCTTTTATCGATTAACCTTTTGTAATGTTTTAACAGCTCTTTTTATGCACTTAGCACATGCATTAAAACCAACAGCTAAGTCAAATCAACTTTACTACAGCACTAGCACACGGTTTCTACCTGAAGAAAGTAACATTTTTAATATTCTGGTGTTGGTACTTAGATAATTACCTCTGAAAACAGTAATAGCAGATCCCCTGTCTCTAGGATCTGTAATTCCCAACACAAGGATGATACTATTGACTGTACTGAATCTGGGAAAGAATGTGGTGCTGAGGCACCTTTAGGAGAGTTAGGCTGGTTTCTGTAGTGTTGGCAACAAGTGATACGTTTGATTAAATTTGCTGTGTGATCAAGCTTTGCTGTATGCTGCACAAGAGTATATGGTCCTGGGGGGATGAGCTTCATGTATTGAAGCATCTTCCAAAGGTACAGAACTAGGCATGGCACAGTTCTTTCTTTGCCTTCCCTGTGGCCTGTGAAACATATATCGTAGAATCATGGGATCACAGCCTGGTTTGGATCAGAAGAGACCTTGAAGCTCATCCAGTTCCAACCCCCTGCCATGACCTTCCACTAGAGCAGGTTGCTCCAAGCCCCATGCAACCTGGCCTTGAACACTGCCAGGGACGGAGCAGCCACAGCTTCTCTGGGCACCCTGTGCCAGTGCCTCAGTACCCTCACAGGGAAGAACTTCTGCCCAATGTTTAATCTAAATCTCCCATGTTATATAAAGCCATTCCCCGTTGTCTTGTTACTACATGCCTGACTTCAATTAAGATACTGTTTCATTCAGAGCTTGAGCAGTGCTTCCACTAATAGTTTAATACTTCCTAGAGAGAAATGTAATCTGTGTGTTTCAGTGTTACCTACATTGAGTCGTGTATCAGAGTGTTGTTATTCATTTATCTTAGGGTTTGCAATTAGAGTTTATTTGCAATTACAGAAAGAAACTTTGTTGGTATTTTAGTTGGAGATGCCTGAGATACTCAAAGACATTCTTAAACATATATGTATGAGACATGCTCACTTTTGTTCATTGCATTTAGAAAGCATACAACATTATGACCCCAAAAATGTTCACCAGCTCTGTTCTTTATAATAGAGAAAGAGCAGAGTGCTGAACTTTCCCTGTATCTGGTACAGTTCAAAAGGAATTTTCAAATCATGCCATGGCCTTAACCTGTCAGGATTGATTGGTAGCAAGTTAGCAAGTCCTAACTCTTAGAATCCAAAAGCACATTTTATTCTCATTCCTCACAACCCCCAGGGTATATCGTTAACACAGTAATAAGGAATTGAATACATGTAATAAAATACAACATGTCCCACTAAATTTACAAGTAAGCTTCTTGCAAAAGTGCTCAGGATGCTTAATGCTTTGAAAAAGTACACTACTAAATATTAATGTTCCAAAACCTCTGAATGCTAAAGAATGCTGCTTTGTTGGCAGGCCGCTTTAAAATAAAACAACAAAAACATCAAGAATTCACTAAACTGTTTTGTCTTCCTTTGGCAGGAAGACATTGGTTATTCAGATTTCTGTTGAACAGAATTGGAATAGAAAGAGTGCACTTCCCTCTTCTTTCTTTGTCTTGTTCTTTCTTGCTTTGAGCAGCCCAGTACAAACTGTGCTTTTCAGATGCTGTTTGTAGGAGAATGCTATCATGAATGTGAGGCTTGGTTCATCTTTCTTTTATTTCTAATCTTCAGGCCTTTGGCTCTGGCAACCTTTATCTTTTGCTGCATAAATATGGAATTGTATAGTTCCTTTTTTTACTACGAGTAATTATTATAATAATATGTTATTACTATTAACTAATATTGAGACTAATAATAAATAATTATGTCACTTAGAAGCATTATAGTCCAATCTGTTCCATATTCCAGTCCATTAGATTTGCATTTTTAGTGTTATTTCTTCCTCATGTCAGGAATTTGTGATAAGTGTTACTGATTATTAGTCTCTGTAAGGCTGTTTCAGAATTAGAATAAGGTTTTACTCTGTTAAATAATGACAATAAACCCATACAGAATCAGTAAGTATCTGAAATACGACCATCCCACAAGAAAGACTTGCTTTTGTCATCATACTCAGACACTGCAATAGATGTTCTGCACCTGGATACAATATCTTGCATTATTTTTTTGTAGAAAGAGTGCATGTCCTCTCTGTTTTCTAAGGCTTTTTCAGGTATTTTCAGCCTTAGGGCTCCCTGGCCATTCCCATAACAGTGAATCAGAGCCACTTTAGCTAGTATTCTTGTCAGTAAATAGTGAGCTGTTGAAGAGTCATGTGGTAGAATGAAGCAGGTCCACAGAAAACAGGTTTTTCTTTCCCCATCAGGAATTGTTTCCAGGATTTTCAGGCCTTTGTGCTACTGAATTCCATGGTTCTAAGAGTGAACAGAAAAGGGTTGTAGCAAGGTAAGAACTGTTAGATATAAAATGTGACTGTACACTGAGGCAGATGGAGGTAGAGAAATATAAGTCAGTGTTGAGTCAAGGTTTTGACAAATAAGCATTTAAATATAAAAAGTGCGTAACCAATATAGTTACGTATCTTATATTGGTAGCTCTGCAGGAGGTTAGAAAATAATGTGTTAGTTTATTACATCCTGATTTTATTAATTCTTTTGCCTCTTTCTGGGGGCTTTCATTCTGCTTTGGTGTGTTAATGCAGCTGTACTCAGTTACTTCAGCTTCCTTAGAAGTTTTCTTGTGTATGGTCTTAAATTCCAGGTGCCAAATATTCAGAGAAAACAAGCCTTGTTTATTTACAGGCTTTTGCCACATACAAACAACTGAAGCAAATAGTTTAGCTATTTTTGCCTTTTCAAGTATGTGTTATTTTTATGGAAATAGGCTGAGGCCCAATGTGGTGTGCCTTAGATTATGCCTTTAGCACAATTTCAGCACTGACATTGAATATAAAAGTACAAGTGGAAAAAGGAATTACACAGGAGCAACTAAAGACTCTATAGCAGTGGATTTGTTCCTGTTCTTTATTTTTCTTTCTACACAATAGTCATATTAAACATGTAGCACTCTAGTTTGTCTTAAAGTAAATTCAACTTCTGCAGAAGTTATTTAGAACAGATATAAGAATATATTCTTACCAGCTTCTAATGGAAGAGAATTCCAAGCTTGAATGTATTTAGTAATGTTTCAGAAATGTTTTGAATGATAAATAGAAAAACACTAAGTGCTATTAAGTACTAATGTTAATAACAGGTTGATTAGCTCTTGTGTCACATTTTACATGCAGAAGAGGAAGTTCTCCCTTCAATTTAGTTATCTGTAGAAAGTACATGTATTTGTTCTGTGATGTCACCCAAATCTCAGAATAATCATCTCTTATACTATAAATATACCTTTGTGGAATTCACTAGAGATTTATATTTTTTTAAGGGATATGCATTGTCACAGAATTGATGAGCAAACTGTAGTAGGTGTAAAATCAAAGAACGAACTCCTGCATTATTCATCGTTTAAAAGAAATTGTATTCTTAATTAGAGTTCCAAATGTTCTGGGTATCATCAGAATCACTTCAACAGAGATGAACAGATTCAAATCATCACATTCAATAGCTGAAGTTCATATTGGATCAAAACTTTTAACTCATATCTGTATCTGGCATTTTAAGTCCTACCAGGCATGTAGATAGCCACAGTCATAAACAAACATGAGATGTTATTAACTTAAAGTTCTGATTATGCTGACATGCTGAACTAACACAGGGATATGAGACATTGCAGTAGATGGATTTTCTTCCTGTTCTGTTTAGTGATTCACACATCTGGGAATACAGAAGCCTGAAGTAGCAACTTGGTTTATTCTCCACTCATACCAGTATAATCTCCTAGGAGACTTGATACTATGTTGAGTTGTTGAGCCATGTACCCTCAGTTCACACTGGAAATGGTAGAAATTGAGGGGGTTTGTACATTGCAGAGAAAAGCCCAGACAGAATGTGCTTCTGACACTGCCAGTCCTGAAGTCAAAATCTCAGGTCAAATGAAATCCAAAGAGAATTTGAATCTCACTGCTTCTGAGAAAGGCACTGCAATGCAACTTTTCTTTTAACCCAGTTATGTGAGAGTTACCCTGCCGATTATCTAAGCACAGCAGCAAGAGGTCTGAGAATGTACAAGGTCCTATCCTCTGAGAATTCATTGCAGCTCACCCCATGTCAGTGATGTCTGTCTGGTACCTGTCAGTACTGTCAGGACTTACTGCCTGCCTCTGGAAATTCTATTTTCAGTTTATTCCATATTAATGTAAAAAGGAGGTGGAAAATACACAGAGGGATCATAAAGCCCTTGTCTAGAATCCAACCAGTTATCATTTAATCATTTGGGACTTAGCCTGACATCTTAAAAACTTTATTTCACAAAATTAGACATGTTTTGCATTGCAAAGAGTCAGCTGATGGTATAAAAATGACTAAGATCTGTGATTCCATACTCTTTGCAATCTGATTATTTTTATTATGGAAGCTGACTTGGAACTGGAAGTTCTGCTATCACAAGAAGGAACATAATGTGTATTTTTCCACATACAAATCGACAATATTCAGCAGAATAAGATATATCTCCTCTGACCAAGTGAGCCCTATGGATGTCCCTGTGATTGGGGAGGAAAAAATAAAAGCTTTTGTTCATTTCTGATTAAATAAGAATGTAAAATATTGTCTTTCCATTTAGCGTGTTACAGAATCATTAAACTACTTAAAAATGGTATTATACCAGATTTTCTTCTTCACATACGGTACTTTACATGGTTGTCACTGCATAGGGTAGATGTCTGGTAGAGGAAATCTGGGAGGGCTCCACCTGTATTTTTGAGGGTCTGGCTGGGTGGTTATGATATACCATACTAAGAAAGGGGACCTGGTTATGGAAAAGTGCTTAGCTCCTCCTGTATTTCAGCATTGGTGGAGTGGTTTGTGCTGTTGAAGGACATTAGAAAGACGTGCTGAGTGTGTTGGCTTTGAGGATTTTTATTTATTTTTTCTTTTTAACTAGGAATTAGCTTAATCAAATCTAATGTTACAAAATCAAATGACAAGAAGTTGTTTTCTCATGGAGAAAAGGTGAATTACATTGCTTGTCCTCTACCATCTTAATCAGTCTTAAAAATTGTTTTCAGAATAGTAAGTATGATGGAAAAATCTACATAAAGTATGCACAATGTGGCTAAACTTCATGTATTTACTACATATATATATATATATATATATATAATCTCCTTACGTGGTCCGAGCATCTTTAACATTGTACTAAATATTTTCCCTTCAGAATCAGAGTATTAATAAATGAAGTAGAGGTTCATCATTATTATTTATCTTTATGAGAAACATATTGCACTTTGAAAAATAATCCTAAGAGCATTCTTAATTTATTTTTCATAAACTGATCATTGTTATATTGGATTGTGTTATAATTAACCAATTTATCAAAAAACACTAACATCATCAAACACTTCTTATTTTGACGTACAATCTCTTGCAGTGTACAAGCAAGTAGACAGATGGGAAATACATCAGTTGAAAACCTGTCCTATGAATATGAATATTTAAGAAACCTTTCAGATTTTAATGGGCTTTAAGAGAGTATTTACTGTTTAGTATCTTTTTCCTTTGCATTTCTACCTCATCCATCACCTGAAACCTGACATAGTGTCACTCTTCTGAGTAATTTTGGCAGCAAATCAGGAAAACCCAAGTCATTATTCAAGCAAAGCATATGTAAAAGGTGGGGGAAGATGAAAGAAGCCAAGCTGAAGTCTAATAAATCTTGTTTGAAACTTTGAACTCTTTGAAACTCTAGATAGTGAAGGTACCAGAGAAGTTTATCCTCCAGTTGGTAACCCTTCAGGCTCAATATTCCGGCATGTATGGCAGAGGGTTTATATAGATTCTTAGCATTTTATGAAGCTGGCAATAAGGAAAAGTCATAGAATTTTTTAGTTGCAAACATCACGAATGTAGGGCTTTAAGAGAATATATTATCCAGTGATAAAAGTCTTTGCTTGTAACTGATTGTCCTATGAAGCACAATTAACAGGAGTAGTACAAAAAGACAAGTTTTAAGAAACAATCCTAGTTTATTGTGAAATAGCTTTTGATGTGCAAACTGGGTTTAAGTCTTCTCATTTTAGTTTCAGTTTCTGAGAACTCAGCAGTATTTGTGATGATTTTTTTTCCAGTGCATTTTGTTCTACTCCCTTTTCTTCAGGAACCACGTCCTTTGTAAAGCCTAAGATACATTAAGATGTGATAAGAGCACAAGCTAGCGGCACAAATACTACTGTCTGTTGTGAGGGCTGGGAGAAATCCATACTACCTGTCTCTACTGCTAAGTTCCCTTTTCTGCTGCTTGTTCCTTATTCTTCAAAAGGCAAAATAAGTGAGAAGAAACATCTCAGAATACACAAAGAGAAGGATCATTCGGGTGAATAGCTGTGGGCAGCAGAGGCCAGATAACGTATGCAGCCATTTTCAGCATTCTGTGAGAGCCATATATTGCAGACCTGAGATATCAGGTGGGAGTTGCCCTGTGGAAGGTGAAGCTGAAAGGGAGCTTATTTTCTTCAGCAGAGAACAGGATGAAAAAATGTGTGTATGTGGAGGGCAGTGAAGGAAGGTGGAATAAGGAGAATGAAAGGATCTTTTTATAGACAACACTGATGCTGGAGGTTCTAACATACAGGCTAAGGTGAAACATACTATTTCAGTTCAGTAGCTACTTCTTGGTGGCAGCTTTCCTTACCCAAAGTAGTTTCAGATTAGTCATTACTACTTGTATGTTGCTAGCAGCACAGTTATGGATATACTAGATTAAGTAAGCATAGGAATGCTAGATTAACTTCAGGTGAATTGCCTAACTGCATTACTTACCAAGTTTGAGAGATAATTTTTGTAGCCCACACTGAACTCCATGATGTGTTAGACTGATAAATAGTACCAGAGCAGGTTGATTTATGTATGAATGCATGACAGACATACCTGTCTTTGATTGCAGTACACATGCCTCCTGTGACTAAAGTAGGGATGCACTGGACCAAAATGCCAGGTGCCCTTACATGTTTGTCTCTAATGTATTACAGAATAACAAAGTGTCTGTAATTCTTATGAAGCTGCAAGAAGCAGTTTACAGTTCTCAGCCACAAATGTCCAAAGATGAAGGATCTGGGATTAAAAAGAAAAATAAATTTTATCTAATGATAGGGAGCCTGTTCTTTTACCGATATGCATGAAGTTATAGATAACACTCCATAAACATTGTATCTTATTGTATCTTTCTCTTCATCACTGCTTTCTGAGTCATACTTCCTGCAGATTCTGATGCTAGTATGGCTGGAACATCCTTGGTTGTTCAAGACACATCTTGAATTTTTACTGTGACCAGTAGTGCACAGTGATACTAATACACCACACAGAGTGGGTAAATTTACAATATTCTTAATTTCCAAACAGTAAGAAATTTAGATGATCTTTAACATTTTAATGGGGTAATTTTCATGACTCTTGCCTACTCCCCCCCAAAAAAAACTTTCCCTACATCATTCTTTCTATCTAATTCTTTACTTACTCAGATCTGGGAATGAGTCCATTTGTCAACCCTGCACGATTCTAACATTCAGTTTTCCATATGTTCTTCCATTCATACTATTTTTATTTTAACCTTCTTCATTTTACATATATCAACGTGAGTAACAGCCAAAGTGGTACTATGGGGACTAAGAGAGAAAAGGGTGTGAACGGTATGAATGCCCATGCTAATTTAACTCCAAACAACAAGGATTTTTTGCATAAGCATAATTAAATTTGGAAGAGAATATAAATGTTTTTGGAAAACACTTCAGTAGCGCAGCCATCAGGGAGGTGTAATAGCTTTCTAAGTGAAAGGATAATTAATGGCATAATAGTAAGTGGATATAAACAGGCTATGGATCATTTCAAACCATAATTCAAAAGAACAGAACAAGTAGAGCAATAGTGTTCTGGTGGGTCCAGATTGTAACAGCAAGAGGGCCCCATGAAGCCCTGAGAAGTTAAAAATGTGCATTCCTACAGAAGAACTTCACAACTGCAATATAAAGAAAATAATGCTGGTTCTTAACATCCTTTCTTATCTTGCAGCATAATTATTTGGGTTCCTTGCTGCAATTCAAAGTTAAACTTGGAGTTATAGACTGTCAGGTTTGCCCACTTGCTCAAAGTACACTGGTGTCTTGGCTTTTTATTCACTGATGATTTGTACTTGTGGAAAAAGAAAACAAACCCCAAACCAAACCAAGCATACTATAATTATATAAGCACATCTCCCCAGCAGTAATACTACTGCCAGCTCAGTGAGCAGTCTGCTACTATGTGCTGCTTACAGACCCTTTCACCAGCCTCAGTCTTCTTGCCAGGCTGGGCTCCCTATCTCTTGGGCCAGGTTTTCCAACCTTTGCATAAATTCTTTTATCTCCTCTACCCAGTGCAGTTAGCAAGCTCCTAAAATATGAACATCCACTGATCTTTTGTCACATACTGTATGTTGTTGCTTCTGTGGGCATATGGGTCATTAAAATCCTTATGTTTATCTACTCCATGTATATAGGGGGTTTACTATTACTAGTTTTATTTTCTCCCTAGCAGTGGTACTTACTCTGTTGTCTTGAATCTTCAGTCTGTTCTTGCTACTTTGCTCATTTTTATTTCCTTTTGATTTCTAAGAATGATATTGAAAACACTAAAATTGAGCTTTTTTCATGTTTATTATCATTTTGCTGAGTTTCTAACAATGAACCTGTTAGGTTAAAAATGTAGCATAATTTCTTTTTAATAACTCAGCAGTATAATCCATTTTTAGGTAAGAAACCAGTGGATTTTTTTCCCCTGGATTTACTATATTGGGTTGCATACTTCTTTTCTGGAGTTTTCAGAAGCTTTCTGTTTTCAGAACAGCTTTGTAGTTTAACCTCTGCTGGATTGGGAATACCGATAACAGATACACAGTGTTTAATGATTATTGTGAAGGTGATGAGACACTGGCACAGGGTGCCCAGAGAAGCTGTGTCTGCCCCATCCCTGACAGTGTTCAAGGCCAGGTTGGATGGGCTTGGAGCAGCCTGGTCTAGTGGAAGGTGTCCCTGCCAGTGGTAGGGGTTTGGAACTGAATGTGCTTTAAGGGTCCTTCCTACCCTAACTGTTCTGTGATTATGATTCTATGGTAGTGGTGGTTCTTTATTGTTAATAACTTCATATAATTTTAAATGTCAAATTATCCTAGCAGAAGTTGAGGGCAGTTTTGCCTTTGTTAGTGGCAGAACACTGTACAGTGCAGCCAACTGCTAGATAATGGTTTTATACTGGGGAGGGATAGGTGAGTCATGATTCATATTCCTTCTAAACTGTCCAGTATTTCCAGTGTCTTAGCCAAATTAAGCATTTTTAAAGAAATCCTCTTTAAACTGCCTTTCTGTGTCTCACAACACGGTTTCCCCTCAGAAATCCATTGTAATTATCTTCAAATTTGGTCTTCTGTGTTTCTGAAGAATGTTCCTGCCCACACAGTAGGCTGATTCATTAGGTTAGACTTCCTGTGCCACAAACAATATAGCACGTACTCTTATATTGCCTGTCTGAAAAGAACTGGTGTGAACAAGGATGTGGCTGGCACAAACTCCTAAGAGCTTTAGGAAATGAAAATGGAGATTTCTCCATTACCTCAGACTTGTTCCACTTCTTTTTAACTACTAAATACGTGTTAGGCATTGCTGTCTCACTCAACATATTCCTGATGGCAAGCATCTGAAAGATAAATGTACTAGTTCTCACCAGCTCAGTAAAAACGTTAAAAGCTGTTAACATATTTTTAAATGTGTCTTTATAACATTATTTATATATTCTAAAAGGATGTTTACATAAGAAATGAAATGTAAGTTCAGTGCCGGGTAAAATCAGGGCTTTATACTTTTTGGCTAAAGACAAATTATCATTTGTTACTGTTACCATTATTTAGAGTTAAAATACAATTTAGATGGCTTTTCATTATGAATGAAACTTTGTATTTTCAAAACTGTACGTTACATTGTCCATGAAATATTTAAATCTTGTTTTCTGCTGAAGTACATTACAGATGTTTCTTTTAGAAAGCAAAATCAGAAACCTTCAGTCAAGTACCCAACAATTTCATCACACTTTTGGGAAAATCAAATTCTAATTGTCAGCTGAATGAATTTTTGCCTTGGCTGAACTGTATAATTTATGTTGAGTATGCTAACCAGGCTATATTAACAAGCATAAATGCTATTTATTAAATTGAAGCAACAATGAAGCTTACTTATAAGCTTCCAGTCAAAACCCAAATATTTTTAATATGCTCTGTTAGAAAATAATGAGTTCTGACTGAACTGATGGAACTGTATAGCAGGTTTGAGGAAATTCTTTTGCAGAGTATTATTGCTAGGAAGAAACTTTGCTGCATCAACTAAATAAATATTCCTATTCAATTAGCTATCCCATAACATCTTTGAGGTATCTCAGGCTTAGAGAGTATACTTCTAGAAGAGAAACCCAGCTCAGCTGGTGGAAGAGATGAGATCAGAGATTGCGTGGGTGATGTGCTCTTTTCTCCTTCAAGAGACACAGAAGGAATAGGAACTTCAGGGTTATTACCAGGGACTTGCTGTGATAATACCAGGAGGAGGCTGCTCGATAGAGCAGCAAAGTTCTTCCCTTCACTTTGTTATATGTGTTTATTTCAATTAGGCCTTCTGGTTCATTTGGGAGAAACGTACAAACAAACAAAACCCAATGCAAAACTGCAAGATGAGTCCACTCTTCAAGCTCCAAGCCTGAAATTGTGTCCAATTCTCTCATTTTATTACTTTATGAAAGTTACTACCTCTGCATATGGGTTTTGTTGGCCTTATGTCCTTTTAATCTCCACAGCTGTTCCACTACTGCAAATGCTGAAGGGAAGCAAGCTTCTTAGTAATCACTGGTGCTTACCATAACATGTTTGTCAGTCAGATAGTCCGCATTCCTGTGTTTTTCTCTGTTGTGTTCCTATCCTTCAGTGCTGTACTACTCCATGAGAGCACATACATATGTTACAGTGTCCCTGCCAGCACAGGAGAAACTTGCAGTGTGTCGTGCTCACTGTGCAAGTATGTCACACGTGTACAGATGGTTCCCTGCATACTGCATTCCTCCTGTGTTTCAGTGGGAACTTTTCCATTAGAACAAAGTTTGTCTTTTGCAACCTGGCCTACAGCAATAAGGATGCTCTTCCCAGTCTGTGTGACTAGAAGAAGTTTGATTGGATTGCCTTTGCTTTTAGTTACTTCTTTGTGTTTGTCTGTCCTTTTATGTGTCTTCATGCTACAGGATGAAACTCTGTTCTTGGTTTATATCTGTTTTTAGAAAGCTAGACAATATGTACAGTTGTTGCCATATGATTATTAGCAGTGTCTACACCAGTAAGCAGGTCCCCTCTCAGAAGAGAAGCACGTCTCTAAATGCAGTCATATTCCTCTGTTAACCTTTGTATTGGTGTATTTACCAACATTTCTGCAATTCCCTTATACACTCATAGATTTGTAATTAAATAGCTTGGCTTTTGAGAGGCACTTTGGGCTAAGCTTGGCCACCTTATTCTTAATCTACAAAGCTAAGTCTTTAAGAAAACAGGAAAAACCCCCTCAAAATTCCTAAAGCCTAATCTAACTCACTCTAAGGTTTACAATTATAGGACAAAGATATTCAGAGGTGTTGCAGATTAAAAGTGAGATTTGATAAACTGTGCCTGGAAATAAGGATTTAAGTGCTCCTAATACTGGCAAAAGAGAGAAGAAACTCTGAAAAGCTGCTGCAGGGTTGTCATAAATATTTTTTGAGGGAAGCATCACAGCTTCTGCGTCATCTGTTGCAATCGTAGATTCATCTCCCCACTCTGCTTTCCTTATGCTTTTAGAAGGGATTGTTCTCATGAGAAGAAAATGCCATTACTCGGTTAGAGAAGAGCATATCTAAACCATATCCATCTTGTGGGAAGGACAGATGCTAATATGACTGGGTTACATAGCAGTGTAGAGTTGCCTCACTTCTATCCACTGCTGCAGAGTTGTGAAATCATCCCAAGTAGTGAAATAAATAATTTCTGCTTTTGGCTCATCTAGCCATGTTCTCTAATGCCTCTCCCGCATTCTGTGCTTTAGCTATAGAAACTACTGTTAAGAGCCAGAAGAAATCCCCTGAATTTACTATGAAGAGATGCTTTGGGTTGGAGGTAATTTATTTTTATTCCATGTTATGCAGATGTGAAATCTGGGCATCTTAATATGCATCTGTAAATTACTTTTATATGTAAGTTCAGTAACCATTTCATTATGGTTTAAAGATGATATTATGTGTATTTGGAGGACAAAGGAAGATGCACTTCATACATGGGAAACAAAATGTTTCAGTTCACCTAAATCAGAGCAGCAGTAACCAAGTCACCTCATTATCCGAGTGATGTGTGAACTTCAAGTATTACCTTGGTTCATTTAAATGCTGGGTGAAGGACTAAAATGTCATCTTTGTCAGTGTTTTCTTATATATATATGTATATAAAGAATAATAAAATAAAACCCTAACAAACCCAAAGGAAACTTCCTTTCTGTGTGGAGTATTAAATTAAAAGCAAATGAGGAAATGTGTATATGCATATACTGTTGTTAAAAACATGAGAAAATTTCACCCTGACGATTGCCCTGAATAACTGGTAGAAATTTAGAGGCTTACAGCCTGTTGCCATTCAAAGCAGAGATGGCTGCTGCTCTCTTGGTCTCTCTTCAGTTCAGTCCTCTTTGTTTGTACTGAATGGCAAGGGCCCTGTTGTGCTCGGCCCAGTGGGAATCAGGCAAAAGAGATGGTTTCTATATTTTCAAGTTTCTTTCAGTCAGAATTGTAACAAAAGCTTACTTTCCCTCAGCTTTTTATCAGTGTCATCTTAAAAATGTTCTCTGGCTGCCTTAGTGTGATACTCGCTGCCTTTTTAATGTATTTCTAATACTTT
The DNA here is from genome assembly GCF_012275295.1 of Melopsittacus undulatus. Lineage (NCBI taxonomy): Eukaryota > Metazoa > Chordata > Aves > Psittaciformes > Psittaculidae > Melopsittacus > Melopsittacus undulatus. The sequence goes on from NC_047527.1 coordinate 147,727,974, forward strand.
TCCCAGGCACACAGAAACATATTTGTGCAACTGAACCTATGCCTACCTCTCTTAAGCTTAATCTCAGGCATGGAGGAAACTGGATTGCAGGTTTCATGTGTTGTCCAGGCTTGCACGCTGTCTGATTTCCCTGATTTTTGCTGATTGTCATTATTAAACAAGTGAATGTCTCTGTGTTTCCTCATCTTATCTGAGGATATGCCTTTCAATTTTTATGATGGCAAAGGCAGATGCCTCCAGTTTACCTCCATGTCATGTCCATCATTTTGCCAGTAGAGCTCTTTGTGGACCCATCTTCTCTGTGGGCTCTCAGACATGACCGATAATTCGATGGGGTTAACCTGATATTGTTCATCTGTCTTAAAGCAGTTTCATAAGAAGTTTCAAGGACCTGATAGGAAGAGCGTTAACCATGGCAGTAACAAGTAAGATGAGGGGAGAAGGCTATCATGTGAGTAGAGAGCTTAGAGTATGTTCAGTATGTTTTGAAAAAGACATCTACCCTTAGCTAAATCCTTACTGATTCCTACTGTGTAAAGAAAAAAACACTTCATGATAGTCTTTTTGATCAGGTGACTGACAGGGAGGATACCATTCACAGGAAGAATAATATTCACTAGAGCAATAAAAACCATTTTTAAAAAGTCTCCTTGCAAGGTAGTGGTAAAGGCATCATTTTTGTTTTATGTGTCAATATTACAATAGAAATAGATTTTGTTTTCTAGACCATAGTCTTTGTGTGTGTGTGTGTTCTTCGGATTCCTGCTATGTGTTACTCATTTCAGGGTATTCACCAGAGCAATTTAGAGTGCTTCTGCTCTCAAATATAGCATACTTATTGGTCAAAATAATAGTCCTTTGGGTATCACAGAGTAGCTTGTGTTTTGCAAAACACTAAAATTCTTCCCTTTGCAGTGCTGGTGTTCTAAAGTCAATACAAGGGGGCATGATATGTGTTTTTATTACTTTTGTTTCTATGGGGACTCTCCTGTTAGGAATTTGCTGTGGTTTGACTGCAGTCTGTCTGGAGGAAACTTTGTTCTTTGGTAATCTGTGAACTGTTGAGTTTATTTATTTATTTTTATCTCTTGAACAGATGATGGATTTCAAATGTCTTTCTCCAGCAGTGACAGAAGAGCTCAGTCTAGCAAAACCCCACTGAGGCTGCAGTCTCTGATAAGGCTATAAGCACAATGCACAGCCACTCATGCTCACATTTTATATTTTTATTAGACATGCAACCCCTTACTGCAGTTGCAGAATCAAACATTAGGAAAACATGAAATTGCTTTTGCAACTTTTGGCCCTTTTTAGTGTCTGCAGTAAGAAGCTGTCTAATTAAATAACTGTTCTCCCTTCCCATATGCCCTGCAAGAATCCATTTCATTTACTGCATGAAATGGTCTATGCATACTTAGTAAGTGGTTACTCAGTGTTTTGGGGTTTTTGCTTGTTGCATAGAAATGTAGCCATAAGCATAATCTATTGCTGTGAGTACAGAATTACGCATTTCCACGTGGCCTTCCTTATGGTGCCTATGAGAGCGCCTTACAGATTCCTTTATTTCTGTTCACATCTGTAATCCCCTTCGTCTGCTTCTGCACATTCCATGCTGAAGCACAAAAGTCAAAAGGGGAGAAGCATCCAGTAACGTGAACTTCCTTGGTTATGATGTGGTATGTCTCTTGCAACTCTTAGCACTGTTACATATTAAATCTTGGGCATATCAAGTCACCCTGGAAATAAGCACAGTGTAGTTGGTAACCAAGTGGAATATGTTTGTTTTCTGTTACTAGCTATCATAAAATAGAATCTCTATGGTAGAGGTAAGAGGAAATATATCCACTTATCTAGGGCAGCATTTTTTCATTACCTGTGCTTACCTCTCCTGTTTACTACTTTCCTACATACACCTTCCAACTTGTGTAAGAAAGGAGGTGGAAAATCCCACCTGCAGCAGCTACATAATCTGAGGCTGTGTTGTGGCACCATCCTGGACAAACATGGACAAAAACATGAAATGGAATCACCATGACAACTCTTTGCAAGGGTCCATCTTTCATGTACCAAGCTGAGCTAATCTGGTACATTGCTACTTTGTGTACAGGCAAAGCCCAGACAGAAATCTGAAATTGCTGGTTCTCCTGGGAACTGATTATTTCAGTTGTTCCCCTTCTAGAATTGTCAAAACTATTTTGCTTTCCCATCTCTTCTTGCCTGAGTTAGTTTTCTGCTGCCCCATTTGCTAAACAGATCTTTAATTCATCTGTTTACCTGATGTACTGTAGCTTCCCTGCATAGCCAGGCTGAGTCCTTTCCTGGATTGCTGTTTCTCACTTCCCTGTCCATCTAGCTCTTTGTTCCTTCTTGGACTCTTCCTGTGTGTGTTACCCACCTGCTACTTGTTCTTCTCCATGATTTTATATTTCCTTCCTACATCTGTTGCTATTATCTAGTCTCAATCCATTTTTTCTCAGCATGTTTCTCCTCTCTATTCTCACTTGTTTTTTAGCTGATTTCATGCTCCTGGTACTACAGATTCTTTCCTGGTTTGTCTTGCATCTGCCTTTCTCACCATCAGTCCTGATACAGCTTCATCAAGATAAGCTTTCCAAAATCCCAGCTTCACCTTGGCCAGATGCTCACAGTCTTTTCCTTTCTTCAGCATCCATGTTCTTGGCCTTCCATGGTATCTCTAGCTTCCACTGCTACTCCTGTGAGTCAGTTGTGTCTCTCCTCCCTACTCACACTTTTTCTCTTTCCCTCAACAAGTTCAGTTTAATTGTGGTTTATCCTTACACTATTTATTAATTCTCCTTTCAAAGTCATTGTCCAATTCCTTCCTTTCTTTACCTGAATCAGTGGGCTTACTTTTCTGGAAGAAAGTAACACTAGAGGAGAGGCAAACTCCTTGCCTTGCAGCAGCCAAAATGAAAATCAAAGAAAGCCCAAAATATCTTAATTCTTACCTATTGATGTGATCGTCAGTCTGCCTTCTGGGGATGGTTTGGTTCTTTCTAGTTTAAGTGTAGCATCCTAGTGTATATACTAAGATGACTTTTCCTGAAATCTCAGCCATTAATACAGATCAGTCTTGTTGGTCAGCCACAAATGCTGTTTTTTCTGAAGACAGTTTATGAGTAGAAGTAGGAAAAAAATACTTAAATGTAAGGAGAAAATAGTATATAGCTATTATTAAAGTTTTTTTACTACCAAATATCAGTTTTACTCAGTTTTGCAGTTTCTAAATGACTAAAAAAGCCAGATTGTATTATGCAAGCCTTGTATTTATCTTTGCCCTTCCTTCTAAAAAGCTGCGTTGTTTGGCCTGAAGCCTTTTTGAGAGAAAAATAGTAAATGAAAGCAAATAATTATCACAGAGCATTTCTGCCAAGTAATTAAAATTTGGGAATGGTCTAAGCAACTGAAACCAGTATTTTATGGTAGCAAGAACTTTGTAATAAAAACTTAAATTTATCTTCTATTTGAAACCCTCATGTGTTCCATATATTTGTTATGATATAGATAAAGAACTTGTCTTTTTACCATATACCTAAAACTGAAATTAAAGAGTATTTACAGTGAGGCAGCCAGTGTGCATTCCAAGTATTCCAGTGGGGCCCTTAGGCAGAATACCAAACATCTGTGATCCTTAGGGCATGCTGACTTTGAAACATGAGAACAGGCAACATTTCCATAGGCAGTCTTAAGGGAAAGGACAGTCTTTCTTCCTGCAGAAAGACTTTAGTGAGAATGCCTTCCATGAATGTTTGACCTCTTTAAATGCAAATGGACAGAATCAGTCTTTCTTCAAAGGCAGTATTCTGGTGTGTAAGAAACTGAGTAATGTGGGGAAAACAGAGATGTTTTCCTGCTTCTGATAGAAAAGATTATGATTGGATTTGAGCATCTGCACAAAAGAGAAGCTCGGAGAACATAGACCTTACTGATGTGATGTATTTGAGAGTGAAAAATAATAGTACCCTTAGTCTTGCAGTCACACAAAATCTTGCAGGCTTTCCCCAGACACACTATCAGTGAATGGCAAGAGACTTGTTTCAGTATCCCGCTGTAGCACCAACTATCACTGTACCATTTTTAATATTCTGAGGATGGGAATAAACAGCGTTGACTGTAGTTGCAGTTGCTTCATTAACCAGTTTCCGACCATCTTAGCTATCTTACTCCCTACCTTGTGTTAGAATCAATACATCAGTTAAGTCATATAAGCGTTTCTACGTACCCTAATCACACTGATGACTGCTCTGGTTACAGGGTGTAGCTTTGAGGAATGAAATTAGCATCAATTTTATTTTAATTGTTATATATATTTTTTCTGCTATATGATGAAAGAATATAGGACAATAAAAAAAAAGTAAGATTTACAGTGAATAGTAGTTTAAATGTATTTATTCTAATGTTTTCCAAATTGCTATTCATGAATTCTGTGGAAAGCTAGCTGGTTACATGATGGAAACCCTTCTTTCTAGCTTTAAATTAAACAAAAATATATACATACTCTTCTAATGTCCTTTTTATGCTCTGATTCTCAATGTGATCTTGTACACATTGTATAATGCAGGAAGTAAAAGAGAAGTTGTTGTTTTTAAAACTAATGGGATACCTTTGTTAAGATCAATCTGTTTTCAGGAAGGACACTGCTTAAAACAGTACCAGTCTTCCAAATAATGACATTATTGAGTCCTCGATAAAGAAGGAGTAAGTTGTTCATAAATGACCTCTGGAATTACATCAATTATACACTCACTTTTGAATTGGTTGTGTAAATGAAATATGTGTCTGGTTTGGTCACCTTTTTGTATATTTATATGCTGATTTGCATTATGGTTTTATTAACAGTCTTCTCGAAGTCTTAACCCTGTGTTATACCATTCCATGGCAAAAATCATTTTCACTCATGTGGTCTCTGTCCTGTCCATAATGTGTTCAGATTTCATAATGGCATAAAGTCATTTTAAAAATTATCAAGTGATTTCATTTTGCTCACTCTCTTTTACTAGAAAATAATCAATCTGATAATACGAGATTGCACTGTCTTCTGCTGTTCTTTTTATCCTGTTCTGGTCTCACAGTTAAAATCCTAACAAACAGACTTTTTGAAGAAGGGGGTTTCAGTTCCATTTAACAGACTGTTGCTTAAAGTACAAATTCTTTTCTTTGATGTTAGCCTGTAGTTACAGGCTTTGGTTTTATTGGTTTGGTGTTCTTTTGGGGTGGTGGTTGGATTTTTATCTCTCTTTATATCTTTCTCCTAAACCATTTATTTTGTTCCTCTGCTCCGTGCGTTCTCAGCTTCTTCAATGGTCTTATGTAGCACACAGGATTTGTTACAGACCAGCAAGAAAAGGTACCTGAAGAGACCTCTTTCACTTTCTCATCACAAACATCAATGTTTGCATGTAAGAGAGTGGTTGGCAAAACCAGGATCTAGATAAGGGGGTGGAATGAACCTGCTCCTCTGTAGAATAGTGCCTTTTGCAGACTTTGGAGATGGTCTGTGCATATGAAGTACATTAAGGAGCAGACAGTAATGAAGTACAAGCTCAAGGTATAACTACCTGACTATTCCATTCTTTTCATTCATGTTCAGAAGAAATGCCACTTCACTGCATATGGCTGGACTGGTTAAGGCTGTTACATTTGGGTTCCTACGAACTTGGAAAGAAATGGTCAATTCTGCCTGAACCTACTGTGAATGTTAGATAATGAGATGGTTTGGGCTGGTTTCCTTTGGACAGACTTATTCCTATAATTGAAAAACTTCTTTTATTTCCATTTCCTTGCAAATAGTTGGCCTTGAGGAATAAGTACCTGATCACATAATTTGCATTTCTGATTATCCCTTTTTCTCACTTGCTTTTTAGTGCCTTTGTATCTTCTTTCTCTGCTCTGTTCTCCCCCCTGATAAACAGCTCTTCAGTAACTACTTTCTCCCCACTGTTCCCAATTTTCCTACATCTACACCCAAATTTGTTATTACTGATATTATCATCTAGGTAAGTTTAGCTGTTCTTGCAAGACTTCAGTCTTCAAAGGTGCCTAGTGCTTCCCATTCGTGATCTGTGACCTGACCATTTCTCACAAATCCATCTCAGCACAGTGAAATCCATCTCCTCACTTTGCTAAAACATCTGGCAATTTCTCATGTCATATCTAGCATTTTTCCATGTCCTATTCTATTAGCCTAACCTCAGCCTGTGGCCCAATTGGCATTTTCATTTGCTTACACCCCTAACAGTATAGAAGTACAGTCAAGTCTGGGAGCAGTTTTGAAAGCTAAAAGATATTCTCAGTGCCCTGAATAGCCACTACAGTGTGAACTGCAAAAGGTGGCATACCACTAAATCAGTTGTGTATATTTTAAATTGTTCATCTAAGCTTCAGTGCAATTGTGTTGCACCTAACAAAGACAGAATTAAAAGTATTTAGCAACTGCCTTTTAATATTGAACAGAAAATTGTGAATGAGGGTAGATTATGATTAGCATTCTATTTATTCTTGATTCTGCATATATAACATTTATTTCAGTTGAAACTGAATGGATGCAAGAAATGAAGATTAATGCCACAACTTTTTACACAGCAATGGAAAATGTGTTGTATCTAGAGGAAGCAAAGAGAAATATTTACAAGAGCTCAAAGAGAATTATACAGGTCTATAGTCTTGTGAAAATAGCAGTGGGAGTTTGTAATGACGGCTTGGGATTTAGACCTGCTCTGTTTTCCTTCTAGCAGTACTATTTGGCTTTATATTTTGCTGAAATACTGTTTCAGCAGTTGCTCTAGGGGAAGAATGGCACCTCCTGAATCATACCTCTTTAGTAATGAATGAAATAGGTTGAACTGAAGAAGGCAAACAGTGATGTGCTCAGGAGACACAGCAAATCCCTGACTACCACCTACTGACAGGCAAGGAAAGGTAATTCTAGCACAGAGGAGAACACTTTAGGAAATGGACATACAGGTTCTGATGGTGTAGAAGATGAAGCATTCAGTAATTATGTAAGGATAATAAGCACAATATGTCCTTTTGTTTGAACTTCAGTTTCTTGACCTTGTAGCAGTAAATACAAGAGTGCATAGGAAACCTAAGTTAAAAAATGAAGTATTTTCATATGTGGTTTCTTACCTAGGAAAGCATAGTTTCAAAGTTCCCTTTTCTGTTTGTTTTATTGTGTCATCTTAACTGATAGACTGCTTTGTTACACGATATTTTCTTTTATAAAGTAATCACAATGGGGTTGTTTTAGTTGTGCTCTGAGACAATCTTTCTTTTGTTTTTGGGGAATCTGTTAAGAGTAGTTCTCAGTGCACAGGAATGACTCACTGTTACTGTTAGTGCTTTGTAGCTCATACATTAGAAATCACACCATTCGTTTGAAACTGCAGCACAACAATTATGGGTTATTTTGGTTAAGATATGTGTGTGTGATCAGTAATCAGTTGTTAATCTGTATAAAACCAGTATCTCAGTACAGCACACTCTTTTCTATTGCTCTCTTACTGTTCTTCTGATGTACATGTAGATGGTAATGGATGGAGGATGACTTCTAGTTACCAGTGTTTGTTTTGATGTGAGAAATCACATGAGAGGGGGTACATATGTAACAGACAGGCCACAGTAAGTTGAAAATCTGTACATGGAAAGATAGGTGATCTAGATTCAAATTTATCTGTCTAATCTGGGGTAGATCCCAACAGCTCTATACAAATGAAAAACTTGAAAGCAAGTTGAATTTTAAATCTAAGGCAGAAGTGGAATCTCTCATCTCTCAGAGGTAGTTAAAAACTGTTCTACTGGTTGCATCAAAGTAGGGCAATCTTTTTCCTTGCTTAGTATTAGGCTTTGGCAAGAATTAGAGATAAGAGAGTCTATGGAAGAAAAAAAAATGAAGTAAAGGGAGAGGGTTTAAAGAATCCAAAGAGTGTTTGTCTGGACATAGAGAAAAAATGGACAGATCTTTGGATGATTGAATTTTTTTACAACATAGGAAAAGCAGTAATGGAAAGAAGAGCAGATGAAGAGGCCTAGGAAACTGATTCAAAGAGACATTCACTTGCTAAGATGTTGCAAGAAGTTAACAAAGATGGATTGATGAATATATATTTACTTCAAGTTTATAATAATTTGATCTAAGGTAGCCAGAGGGTTATAATGGGTGAGTTGGTTGGTTGTGACAATGGGGAGCTGGGCTTAACACTCTGGGAGCTTCTTTTCAGTCATGTGCAGTCTATTTCAGGTCTTCTGTGGTTAAGGTCTTTGGAAGTGAAAATACTGTGATTCATACTGAAACAGTAGACAGATCCTGAGATAAAATACATAGTCTACATTTCTAAATAAAAGCTTATTTAGGAGAATGTTTCCAATAAAGTACAATTAATTAATTAAAAATCTTAGATTTATAAGAATTTGTCTATTTGCCATCAACATGTGGGTTAATGGAAGCAAGAATATAGATGCATAACATTTAGTCACTTATGGTTTGGTAGATTCATACTCTCAGTCTTGAATTTCACTAGTGTTTCATGTAGAAATAATAATTACCCACATACTCATTCATGAAACAGGGAAAGAGGACGTGCCCTTTTCAAAGATTAAGCATAGGCTTCTTTTATTCCAGATCCATACAATGGATCCTATACCCCTGAGTGTGTCATTAGCAGCTCATATAAAAACTCCATGCTTGTTGATCCCAGTCATGCAGTTTTGCATAGAAAAAATATTTGCATTCTTTTCCTTATGTTTTTCATAAAGTATACAGTAGGCTGAAAATGAATCTTCTCTGCATCTGTATATGAATTTCCAACTGTTCTCTCTCTCTGTAGTACTGTATTAAAGAACCGAAGAGTAATATTATCAAAAGAGAAAATAAAAGATGAAAACATTGCTAGCAATTTGCATTCTGTAATTTCCTCCTTGCAGAGTACTTTCTTGTTCTTCAAGAAACTCTCAAACATCCAAGCATTACAATCTAGGCCACATGAATATCAAAATAATTCTAATTTTTTTTTTGCCTGAATTATTAAACATTTTGTAAGGACATATTCAAAAAAGGCACCTTAAAATTATTATTTTCCACTGGTGTCTCTTGAAAATTTCCCTGGATAGAATTTGATTTACCTGTGTGAAAATGCTCTCCTTACTTTCTGCAGGCTTTGCCTTTCCTTGCAGTATTTCTGTTAAAGTATTAATGTAGAACAGAATCATAGAATGATTTGGGTTGGAAGGGACCTTAAAGTTCATCCAGTTCCAAACCCCTGCCATGGGCAGGGATACCTTCCACCAGACCAGGTTGCTCCAAGCCCTGTCCAACCTGGCCTTGAACACTGCCAGGGATGGGGCAGCCACAGCTTCTCTGGGCACCCTGTGCCAGTGCCTCAGCACCCTCACAGGAAAGAACTTCTTCCTAATGTCAAATCTGTAAATCTCCCCTCTTCCAGTGTAAAGCCATTTCCCCTTGTTCTGCCACTATGTGCCCTTTTCAAAAGCCCCTCTCCAGATTTCTTGCAGGCCCTTTTTAGGTATTGGAGGACTGTCTGTGAGCCTTCCCTTCACCATGCTGAACAAGCCTGGCTCTCTCATATAGGAGGATCTCCAGCCCTCTGGTCATCTTCATGGCTATCCTGTGGACTCACTTGAGCAGATCAATATGTTTCTTATGCTGAATGTTTACAAGCCCAGATGAAAAATACAGTTTTTGAGGGTTTATGTTTTAGGCATAGCTTCTATCAGTCTCCTAAAATCCAACCCTAACTGTTCTATGAAAAACCTGAAGGCTGTAAGTGAGAAGTGTGTAAATTCAGTGTAGCAGAAGACTGTAAGAAAAAAAACACTTCTTCATGTTGCTAAGATTCGATCCTTCTGTTGGTTTCTTTAAGCTTTTTTACATATGAAATACACATGAAAACAGGTTTCTTTTTAAAACTGCCATTTCCTGTGGTATCTCATCTGCTGTGTGGTACAAATGAGAACCTGTAGTCTGTTTCTAAAGGATTTCATTTTTACATATGTTCAGTTTACATTCCTCTGTTGATACTGACTCATCTGGAATTACTTCAAATTGAGAGATTACTATAAAGTAATCATCCATTAACATTTTGATTAGTTAAGAGCAGAACTTTCAACTCAGAAGGAAACAGAAGCCTGGGGGACCACAGAACACGTATGTATGTCTTTTGCTGTTAATCCTGCTTACAGGTTCTGATAACCTAAAACTTGATTACCTCCACTGGAAGGGAATTTATTTAGTACTGTTCTAAGCTGATGGTGAGGCATTTCTCTGACAGATCCATTGGGATTACCAGAAGAGTGAGCCAGAGATCTGCTGAGATCTCTGCTGTTAATAGAGATCTCATTAACAGCTGGAGATGTTACTCTCCAGCACTGCAGAACTCCTCCAGCACTGCAGAACTGCATAGTGGTTACACTTGATTGTAATGCAGATTACATACTTAGAGAGTGAGATGGTTTCTACTTATTCCTCAGGATGACATGTAGTTTCTGGGAACAGGATCCTCCAAGGAATAGAGTGATAAGATGAGAGAGAGGCAATTTCTCTGCAGATCCACAGCTCTTGGGATAATTTCTGCAGAGCATAAATTTCCTGCATCCCTGATGTATATGTCCTCTGTAGAAGCAGAGACATGGTAGAAAATGCTTTGTTTTCTGGAAATGTGTAATACTACATTCTGAGTATTTGTTTACCAACTTTTGGCTGGAAAAGCATGCTCTTGAAGCATTCCTGTCCCTTTGCCATGGTTTATCCCCAGCTGGCAGCTATGTATGACACAGCAGCTCGCTCACTTCCCCCTGCCCTTGTGGGGTGGGGAGGAGGATCAGAAAAAGGTAAAACCCATTGGCTGAAATAAGAAGAGCTTAATAATTAAACTAAGGTAATACATAATGCTAGTAATTGTAATGAAAAGAGAGATAATAAAAAGAAAGAGGGAAATTAAGCCTAATAAAGACAAGCGATGCACAATACCATTGCTTATCTCCCACTGACAGATAGCCAGCCTGACCCAAGCAGTGATTGGTCTTTTCCAGGTAACTCCCCCAAGTTTCTATACCGGGCATGATGTGCTGTGGTATGACATACCCCTTTGGCTAGTTTGGGTCAGGTGTTCTGTCTCTGATCACTCCTGGCTTCTTGTGCCCCTCTTCACTAGCAGAGCATTCAGCTGGACAACGTGCTAGGACATCTAGTCTAGGACATGTTTGCCTAGAGAGCTTGGACCAGATGATCCTTAAGGTCCCTTCTAACCTGGTATTCTATGATGATTCATTCTACTTCTGTGTGACAGTATTGGTCTGAAGGTGGAATAACAGCCTCTTTTAAGTGGAGAAAGAGTGTGATTGTGAGGAAAGGAGCAGAACTCACTTTGTAATTCTCCTTTCACCTAAATGAGGACTAAATTTATCTGCTGCTCTGTGGGAGCTTTGTTGTTGATTTGTTTTGTTTCCGTAACAGAAATCCAATTTTAAAAATCTATGAGCAATTACCTGCTTTTGTTGTGGAAAACAGGCACTTGGGTTCCCTGTATAGTGTATTATTGTTGGGGGTAGGGGGGAAGTTGCAGTTGTTTTACTCAGTGTTCTGAGCTGAATAAAATCCCTTTTATGATTCACTACAAACAAAATAAGCCCACGAGGAAAAAAGAATAGAAGGAAAAAGAGAAATGTTCTGCTGCCCTTCTTAAAAACCCTGCAGGATCACATCCTCAAAGTGATAAAATGATACACTTATGGCTGGGATTATTTTGCCATGCGTTACTTAGTACTTGCGAGCAGGACATGCTTCCCCACAAATTGTTTGGCTCACAGTTGGGCAGACCTTTGACAATAGTATAAACTTTTCATATCCTGTTCTAAAGGAAAGAGAAAAAAAATCTACATTCTACAGATTAGTTACAGTACCTGCAGTCATAGCAACACAGGCAAAAAAAGATAAAGGCAGAAATAGGAACTGACACTTCTGAGCAATGCTCTTTCTACTTCACATATGAAAGTGGAATACCCTAAAACTTCTGTCATCTCCAGAATACAGCCCATGTTGAAGTTTACTAGAAGTGATTCAGTTCTGTGTTTCTCAGATCTTATAACTATTTGTTCCACTTATGTATTTTTTAATGTACTTTACATAGCATCTTCTTTCATTCCTTATACTAATGACTGTTGACACTGGGTAAGAAAGGCTTCTTAGAGATTTGCCAGGAAAGATAAAATAATCCCATAGACAAACAAGCTCACATAAGTGATACTGAGTTTTTTGCTGTTTAATCTATAAAGTACTTTCCAAACACAAGAAAAATACTATGGTTACTAAATAACATAATGAAGTAGTTTTATGCAATATTTTATTTTAAAATGCAATCTTGGTTGAGTAAGACTGTCAATGACAGGATAAGATGTAATGGTTTTAAATTCAGACAGGAGAAGGTCAGGTTGGATATAAGGAAGTTCTTTCCTGTGAGGGTGGTGAGGCACTGGCACAGGTTGCCCAAGCAAGTTGTGAACGCTCCATCCGTGGCAGTGTTCAAGACCAGGTTGGACAGAGCCTTGGGTGACATGGTCTAGTGTGAGGCATCCTTGTCCATGGCAGGGGGCTGGAACTGGTTGATTTTAAGGTCCTTTTCAATCCAAACCATTCTATGATTCTGTGCTTTAGCAGAAGTACTGATAGCCCCTTGAAAGACATGAATAAGACAAAAACCAGCAGTTACAAGTTGCTTGCAACAAGGAAAATTCTGGTTTGACAAAAAATTCCCAGAGGAGGCGATTAATCCCAGAGCAGTGTGCCCAGAGAAGCTGTGGAAACTCCATCGTTGGAGATTTTTAACACTTGACTGGGCAAGACCCCCAGCAGGTTGGTTAAAATCTGAAGGGTTGTAGTAAATGGACTCTAGAGGTCAATTCCAACATAAAGCCTCTGTGCTACTCTAAGCCCCCTAAGCTAACCAGGGCTTAGGCGACAGTCCTGCTACTTGTCACTTTATCATTCAGTAGAGTGTTGAGAGGAAAGTGTGCTCTTTTGCATAAATCAACACAAAGATAATTTCTGTTGGACCAGTTTCTGTTGGGGAGTAGATTTACGCCTGGGTTTTTTTATTTTTGGTAGTTGAAACACATGTTAAAGACTGTTTGCTTAGTCTGGATGTTCCCTCTATCTCTCCCTTTTGTTCCCATTCTAACCCAATGAAGCATAGATGACGTTTTTATTGATGTAGATCAGATATTTTCTTTCTTTCAAAACTCACACTCCTGGCATATGAGTTTTTGACAGTGCACTACTTGTAGCTTCTGTAACTGCTGCTGTTGTGCCTTTTGACTGTTGGGTTGTCTTACTGTCTTTGGAAAAGTGACTTGACCTTGTGAACTGCTCACAATTCTCAACAGTGCATTATGGTAGAAAACAGAAGCTTAATCAGGGACTTAAGGTGGCATCAGACAAAGTGACGGGATTAGGCTCTCCTATTAATAAACTCGTCATATCTTTGTGAAGGTGTTACTTAACAACATGACATTTATAATCCCCACCAAATGTTGAAATTACATAGCCGAATGGCTCAGCTTTATTATCTTGAGGATTGGGTGAGGTAAAGAAAAGAAAGCTGTTTAAATCATGTGTCTCATATCCCAGAGAGTTTTCTTTGTGGAACTTTACTTTTAGCATTTGCTTCAAAATCTAGCAGCTGCACATTTCCCTTTCTTTGAGCCCCACTGCAAAACAACAGAAAACTTTTGGTAGGCATAGTTTAGTACAGCATAGTGCCTTTATAGAGTACTTCAAATTTCAGCTGAGTCACAGCATGAAGCATCTCTCTATCAATGTAAACAGGGTTTGTCAATAAGATGGAAAACTGCTCCATTTCAGTAAAAAAAAAACCCAAAGTAAGCCATGCTTTGAAAATATCTGTAAGAAACTGAGATAAACCCCTTTATCTCAGTTTCTTACAACTGCCTCAGGTAGCAGTCAGTCTTAGCTTAGACTGTGTCTGCCATTGTGTTGTTCAAATACGACCTTTTCAGATGAGAAGCCACTAATCCCAAGCTCACCTGTGCTAAAATATTTTAAATGTTTTGAAATTAAATAAAGAGACAAATGTTAATAATGTATTGGTATAAAGCATCAAGGAAACTGGCCTAAACCCAAGGTTTCATTTCTGTTAATTTTCAATCTATTTCCTTGGGTTTAAACAACAGACAAGTGCTCCTGGATATGGTTCATATTTAAATTGTAATTACCTGCAGCAGTTTGTGAGCATTCCTTATTACCTCTGTCAGCCCTTCAGACTTCTACATTCTTACGTTCTATCCAAAATACTAATGAACTGGCATCAGTTTACTTACAGATGTTTTCATATACGACCCAATATAGTCCTTGACTTAGAAAGCAACCTGCACATTAATCTTTTACTCTTTAAAAAGTTGCAAGAAAGAAATGGGCTTTGCCTTGAGCTAAACTCAAGAATTAGGCCCTTTTTGGCCATGGAATTTTTGATTTTATTATTGCATCTGTATCTGTCTCCTTCAGATGTGGATCTTCCTTTGTTTACCACCTGTTTCATTTTTTCAGTGAAGTGAGACTTGTATTACTGTTGCAGAACAGGCAACTTATGAGCTGAGGCTGTTCATACAGACAGAGAATCAGGACAGCATCATGGACTGCATTCCAGTTCAGAGACAGGCATCCTGGGGCAGTGAATTCCTAGTAAACTGTGGTAGCAAGCAGATGAGATACATGTTGAATTTAAAGCTTTTGTCCAAGGGACATCCCCTTTTGTCTTTTCTATCCCTTTGACACCTCCCCTAGAGTTTCAGGTCTTGGAAAGTTAACATAGCAAGATTGGATGTATGAACTTTGAGCCACAATATATTTCTTATATTTTTCCCAGTAAAGAAGAATCTATTGTTTGCTTTTGCTTCTTCGGGGTATCAGCACAAACTTTACATAGCCTGGTATTGTGTCAATAGAATGATAGAATAAAATCAGCATAGCTCTGAAGCTTGAGGGCTGATGGCATGCCAGTCACAAGCATACTGAAAGAAATGAATTTAATTACAAACCTTCAGCATAAATCACTGCGAACAGTGATGTACAGATCACCTTGTCTGATGACCTTGCTACTTGCGGTTGGCTGGCAAACTGGACTATTTATGAAGCATTAAGCTATGTTACTCTTAGCTGGATTTAAGGTACAGTAACATTATGCTCGCATAAAGCTCATCGTGAATGAGATTTGAAAAATGTTAACTGCACCAATCTCAGAGGATCAGCACAGTGAAAATGATAGTCTGTTCATGCTGAATATTTCCACGTAGCTAATCTAAACCTATTAGAGTAGCTAAAAGACTAAATTCAAATTATCAAAAGAAGCTTGAGGTAGTATTAGAGCGTAAAATTCCCTGGGCAAATTCAGTGTCATTTAGTGATATATATCTTAAAGAGAATTTGGTTTAATCCACAGATAATGTGAAATATGTATTTTTGAGTTCTATTTTTTGTCCTTTTTTTCTTTTTTTAAGAGGTAAAACTCATTTTCAATGAAACCTTAACTTTCAGCAAGATGCATTATCTCATAGTATCAGGTTCCTGTAGGCGAGCATTAGCCCATTTGTGAGAGAAAAAACTTTGGTCTCTGGAGCTGTGCCTAGTATGTCCTCTTTTAGTTCAGGACAGCGATTGAACACCTGGATGCTAAAAATGGAAAACCAGTTAGGAAGAATAATAGGAACCCACAGTAGCTTTAAATAGACAGATTAACTTTCAAAGTTTAGCTCTCTGTTAGCCCTACTTATTTAATCTAGATCAATGTGCATCTTTCTTAGCAGATCCAAATATGATGATGAAAATTAATCAGATGTCTAATGCATTCCTGTACCTTTGCAGGCTTAATCCCTACATAATATTGCCTAAAGTTAGTGTGCTACCTGTTCTGCTGAACACTCTTAATACTTCCTGTAGTCAAGATGGATCTCCTGCCACTTGCTTTTCCTTTGCCATATATTATCCCTTATCAGTCCTAGGGAGGAATGTGGTCTTGCCGAATGGTATGAAATATGAGAAGGACTCAGAACTTACTTAGCTGTCTCTGGCAGCAGATTGAGTGCCCATCCCAGTTCCAGGCTATGCAATCCTAAATGCTGAGGAGTCCATAGCAAAAACCTCAGAAACTAAGTCTGCAGTGAAGCAGTTCGAGACCTTAAGATCAGTAGAGCAAGAAATTTGCAATGTCCATACATGCCCCTAGTATATTCTCAGACTTAATTTTTTAAAGTCACATTAGCAATTTCATCATATATTCCTAAAAATCCACGTGAATTATTGCCACATAGTTTATTTTCCATGGACTTTTGGCTTTGTTTTTTCATAATTAACAAAAAAATTGTGTTTTTTTGGAAACCAACTACTAATATTTAAAAATGTGGCTGATCTGTTCAGGTGGCTTGATCTTACCTGTCATATAGTGTGCTGGAAAGGGTCTATCTGTAAGATAATGATTTTGTTTCTAAATCATGGCAGAGCCCAAGTTGCTTTAGGGAGCAACAGATACTGCCTGCTGATAAGCAAAGCCTTAGTTCTCAGTACTGAGACAGGCAGTGTGCTCTCAGGTGGATTAAACCTGTACCCTGGTGTACTGGATTAACAACAATAACAAGGTACATACACCTTCAGTTCAAAAGATAAAAGATATGATTTGTGCCTTTCTATGTGTCCATGTCAGCAGTGGAAGTCAAGGTGGTTCCTACACAATGGATTAAAATACCAACTTTCATGGAGCATTAGGTGGAGTAGTAAGAGGTGCTAAACTGGGGCTGCTTAAGAAATTACATGCCCAGTATCTTAAAACACATTTCAGTGGCTACTGATTTTGAAATAAATATATGAGGCTCTGATTACTGGGTGTCTTAGTCTATGACACAAACTAAACTCAGTGAAGCCAACTAATAGATGATGATAGTATCTTATCTTTTCAGTGCAATTACCTTTCAGAATGAGTAGAACCTTTCATGACAGGATAAACCTGTTCATAGCAGGGCTTTAAAATCTTGAAAGCCTGGAATAAGATGATGTACATGGACAGGTCATTGACCAAGAACAATATTAGACTAAGAGTAAAGTATCTCTTAGTTTTTGTAGCAAATCAAAAATAAGGTCATAGCGTCTGCAGAAAACAGTACCATAATTAGAGGTTATCCTTCAAGGCACACACAATGTCTTATCAGTGTTTCTTTTATGCTAAAGGTGGTTTTGATAGCATCTTAGTGCTGGGTTTGATAGCAGCTTACTGCTGGGAGCAAGCAGTCTATTTGATAATCAGCATAAATTTTTCCAGTCTTCCTGTTCTTACTTTGAAGACGTTTTTCCTTTTTAATTGATAATTATGTTTTTTTAAATGCAGGTTTATCAGGTTAAAGAAGAATCAGTGTTAATTTTTAAAGCAATATACTGAAATGGGATTGTTTTCTTATGTAGCTTGTCCTGTTTGATAGCCCAAATTATATATGATAGGAAGCTTGAGCCTTGTGTGCTAATTTATTGTTGCAATTTTATTTTGATTACTTTATCAGGTTAGCAATTATTTTGTATTTACTATGAATTCAGTCTTGATGTTTCTTTTTCTTCCCCTAAACCTTTCTCTTCACATCCCAACTGCACAGACATGTTGTCATGATTTTGATCCATTGTGAGATTCAATTTGTAGTGGCAACTGGGAATTAACCTTATTATTGGCTGCTTGTCAGCATTATGAAATCATTTTGGAGTTGTCTGTTTGCCTTCACTGATGTTTTCTATTACAACTTAGGAAGATTGTATCTTTGTATTGCAAAGGGAAATTGTCTTCAACTTTGAGCAGATCTCTAGCATTACCCAGTTTTCTGTTCAGTGTTCAGTGCTAACAGTGATCAGTGTAGGTGGTTTATAGTCCTTCCTCGGGCATTTTTTATTTTAATAATGAAGCTACTGTATATTTCTATTAAACCAAGGTCATGGACATACATTAATTGTGGTGGCATTATCTAACAACGAGGATGATTAGCGCTATCCTAACAGACCCTTCCTGAAACAGATTGGTGGTATGGATTCAGTTTCTAAATCTATTACTAAAATTGGAATTTGCCTTTAAAATGCTTGTCTGTCATCTAATAGAGTAAATATGGTTCAGAAATCTATTTATTTTCATTCTTTCAAATTCCTTTTCTTCAGCCTTTTGAATACCTTGCTTTTCACACTCTTCTGCTTCTACATACATTGTCTTTTCTAAAACTTTCACATTTTGTTGAAAAAATATTTTTCCTACATTACTTGTAACACAATTTAACAGTAAAGTTGAAAGCACACATTTTTCCTAAATTCATAATGAGGTTCTTATGCCTTTTTCATTTTTTAAATTCTGTATAAGTCTATGAGGATTTAAATCCTTTCCTTCTGTCCTTAAGACTGTGATACAAAGAGTGTGTAAGTTCGATTCCCATTAATAGGAGTCTGCCCTGGATCACCAACATCTATGCGTAGACAAAAGAGAACAGAATTTCGTTTATAAAAAATACCTGTGCAAAGTTAGTACTTTTGATTGTGTTAGTGAATCACTGCAGTTGTCATCGGTACTTCTTACTGTTACAGAAGATTTCTTTTTCACCCTGGTGACCCATGACTAATCCAGTTACATATCCATTGATCTAAGCCAGAAATGAATGGACTGAACAGATTTATGCCAGAAGAAACCACGTTTCTTTAGTAGAAGCTATAAAGTATACAGTGATTTATCTTATCAGTCACTTATGGGATATCATCAGTTTCTTATGGGATAACCTAGGTGTCTCAAGGCTTGTTGTGTCATTTGCATAGCTGTTATAATATTCCTGTTCTACTAATAGCATGGCCATGGATAAGCCTCTATCTTTCAGGGACACACACCTCTGTGTTCATGAACCAGTTCCTAAAACAACTGTACTCTCCCAGAGGACTGTAGTATAGCTACTATTAGACATTAACTGCCAAAGTAGCAATCGTTGCCACCTGCTTCTTAGGACTGTACAGCAGGAGCCAAGCGCAACAGGAGTACATGCCTGTTCTTTGTTGCCTACAGAGGATGTAGATCAGGGTCTAAAGAAGATGCCATATAATATGTGCTTCAGAAAAGATGAGAGGAATGGTTCTTTACCAGAGTGTTAATTTGTACATGTGATGCATGTACTATGCATAAATGACTACTACTACTGGTTACACAATGAAACAATACTAAGCATAACGGTTACATAAGCAAGCATTTCTTTGTTCTAGAGACACTTTGCCTGTTATATATGTGTTGCTTCTATCACGCAAGGTTGAAGTAACTGCCTCACGAGTTTGACTCAGTTTTCAATGAGTAGGTGGCATTAAGCAAATGAAAACTAATCTGTAAAGAAATAGTCATGTTTGTGGATAGTAAAACCTTTGTTTAATGAAGAATCCTCAAGGAAATGACAGTTGAAACAGGACAAGTCCTATGATACTAAAAACTTTCAGTGCGCAAAAGAGTCTGAGTTCATTAAGCTCTGCTTTTAGAGGTGAAAGCTGAGCAGACTTAAATGAAAGCTGTGAAATTGCTGTGGTCATAAATACCAAAATGCATACTCCTCGCCTTGGGTATATATGTCTGTGCACACTAATAAAACACAGGACTTGCCAATCAAGGGGGAGTATGGGACTATGAAATGTCTGCAAGTTATCCAGCAGTGACTTCTGTGCTTTGCCTTGAGTCACAGAGTTTGAGAAAACCTGGCTTCTAGCTGTGAACACTTTTCCTTACTTTAAGGTGAGTGACTGAGGTTTTTAAAATGTATCTGTACTCTTTTTTAGAGATCTGTAGTCCCTCAGAAGTCCACATCAATACATAATCTCATCTAAAGGTGTATCATCTAGCTGGATTTGAATATGCAGCTGGAAAAAGAGATTAAGATAAATACTACTAAGAGATAAATTCATGCACATTCTAATATTTGCCTCATTCTTTTTTGAAGTAATTTGTTTCATCATGTAGATCAAAACCATGATTCTGAATCCTAAACATAATTTTTGCACAACTGATCAAAGCAATCCATAGCTGTCTTCCACAACACATTTACAAAGCTTTCATGTTTATGTATGACTCCCCAAAAGGGGATTGAACAGGAGGGGAAAGGAATTTTCAGACTTTGGTGAGCTTTGGATAAAGGGTTCCATTGATTTACTTGTTCACGTAGCAAATTAATAAAATGGACTTTGAACAAAATTGATATTTATCTCCCTATGTTTAGTTTAATAGATGACCTTGGCCAACATCAGCAAGAATCTGCTGTTTCATAAACTTTATGGTAGATATATTGAAGAGAATTCTGCGTTTATTGGATTTGCTAGAAGGTATTTTTTATTTGTTTTCAAGATTTCAGTGAATGCTTCAAAAAGCAATTTACTTACAGTAATATATAGTAAATTGCAGCCAAGAAATTGAAATGGATCATAGGATGAGTACATGGATGTCAAACTTGAATTTCACTGTCCAGTTATTTAATGACATGTTTAATTAAATAGGCAATTTTTATATAGCTATAAACTTCCTCTGATAGTTAACATGTTCCATGACAAATTTCAGCTACTGAAATATCTCGTTTCACATATCATTGTCTACATGATCTAAAAATACTTAGAAATATTCCAGTAGCTTCAGAACTCACTCTTCAGCTGGGCTGCCACGTAACTAGAAATCCTTGTTAAACACATAGAAGCCTCAAATAGTGCTTAGTCAAGATTTCTTTGGGAAAAATAGGAGTTACCTGGAAAAACCTGACACACAGGAGTCCTTTGCAGTCTGCCTGTAAGGTCAGTGTATACAAGCATTGCTGGGTTGGGGTAGAAAGTATGCTGGAAAATCAGTCTCTTTTCAGTAGTTCTGAACATGTTCTACTTTAACAGCTATTTATAGTGCTGGAGTATAATACAAAAAAGAATAGTAGTTGCTTAAACCATATGGAACCTCAGGGATCAAAAGAACTTAGAATGCATTCCTGTTTGGAATAGGAACTGTAAGGTTTAAAGTTATGATTGGGTTAAAAATGTATTTCTTTCCTTAAGCTTATATATATATATATATATATATATATACACATATACAAGCCAAAAGAACCTTTTTCCTGTCTTTGGCAACAGATCTGAAGTTTAGTTGGGATATTTTCGTGTTATTTGTCATTGCTGGTCACTTCACAAACAAATTCATGTTCTTAAAAACTGAACCATTGTGGATAAATATACTTATGAACAACTATTATCTTGCAGTGAATCTGTGTTAGGCAGAGAAAGTATTAGAAACTGTTTGGCAGTGAAGTGTTATGAACACCTCACCCCTCCCAGCACACCCACACACCCACCCCCAACAAAATATGAGCTGGAATTGTGAAGATTTACATATCAATGGTGAAAACTCTGTGCATGCTTTTAGATACAAAGACTTTTGAAAGTGTTACAAGCAAAGTTATGTGGCCAGCCTTGAGGTATCTAATAATAAACAAATGGGCTAGAACCTGAGAGCGTCACTATTTTGGCTTCAACTCAGTAGATGTTAATAAACGATTCTGAATGAAGACAATTCAGTATGTGCAGTGTTCCCTCTGTCATGGATCATACATCATAGCAGCCTTCCAATATATGAAGAGAGCCTACAGAAAGTGGGAGTCTTCTTCGGGTTCTGTAGTGACAGGCAAGGGGCAATGGGTTTAAAATTACAACAGGGGAATCAAAGAAAGAGAATGGTAAGAGTTCAATTAATGCATGAGGGCAGATATCTTAGCTCCCAAAGTACTTTTGCCTAACAATATTAGGAAAGTTTATGCTTTTGAATCTCTTGCAGACACATGTCTGCACCTATTATGAAGCTCTGCCTGAAGAATCACACTGCATCAACATAATTTCTGATCCTGCAGTCTAAGGAGGCCATTACTTATTAAAGATATAAGGAATAGGAACAAGAGTTGCTCCTGACCCAAGAGAAAGATTTCTGAAAGTAGGTGCTTTAAATATTTTTGTTAAAAATAATCTAACCTCCAGGGCAGATATTGCAGTTTACTTTCTTTTTCTTTTCCTGTTTTCCTTAAGAAATTACAAGCGTGTAGCAGATGAGAAGAGGGAGTCTAAAATTTTATGGAGAGAGGACCCTAAAATGAGAAGGTTAAAGCAAATACATCTATAGTTAAAATCAGGAGTCATGCCCAAGGAATAGATAGTTGTGGACTAACATTCCCAACTTCTGAATAGTCTCTGAAATGATTGTAAGAAATGAAGGGATTTTCTTTTTTCTTGCAGTATAAGGACATGTTCTTTGCTTTTGCCAAGCTTTATGCTTATTTTCATCCTCCATTTTGTGTCTGAAATTGTCAAATCATGTTTTTTGCCTGATAAGCCACTATAAGATTCTTAATAGTAATTACACGAGGAATATTTTTCAACAAATAGAAATACATTTATATTTCACCAGTATTAATAGTAGCAGCTACAGAGATTGCTATTAAAATAACAACATTGCAAATTTCAGAGCATTCATTACCTTACTGGTGAGAGTCAACTTTCATGAGACACTTTGGCAAGATAAAAGGAATAGGCAATGTGTTTAGAAATAGGCAGGAATTTTAGTTACATGTTATTTAGTTATTGTTAGAGACAAAAGGGAATTGTATTATTAATTCATGCCTGTTGCTTCATAATGATTCAACTAACTAGATTTATTATTATGAAGTCAATGATGTGTTCAGGCATTGTTGCATTTATATGTCATTGCACACAGGAAAAGTCATTATGACTTTACTTACACCCTTTGCTACTGGAATGAACCCAAAATACAACTCTTTTATCCCTTTGAAATATTAAAAATACCAACATTTTGAAGAGCCATTGCATACTTAAAAAAGAAAGTAACTGTCCTGTCTGAAAATTGAGATTCCAGTGTTAGCTGACTTGCATGTAAGGATCCTTCTGCTTTATGTCTTATTTTCAGTATGCTCAGTTGAAAGATTAATACATACAAGAAATCCCTCCTCATGTACAGTAGGATTTCTGATCAGGTACTTTGCCAAAAATCCCATGACAATATGAAATTCAGTCTTGCAAAAACAAAAGGTTTCATTATGTAACCTAATACATAAGGCACCTAAATTATATAGGGGAGTGGAAAGAAACTATTGAAATTGTCAAAAAAAATATATCCTAGAATACAAAGAGGAAGAACCAAGGATCTAATTTGGCTTCTCAGGGTATGTGTCTATATGTAAATATGGCCTGTCTACAACCACTAGTGAAAATGCTAGTGGGTAGATGCCTGAAACAAAACCGTTAAGCAACAGTGACTCTATTAAGATTCTGATAGCCTGTAAATGGGTGCAAAAGAGCTGTTATGACGGGAGAGCAGAACTGATCCTCTCACTGAATTTTCTCATGTATTACGCAAAGAAAAAATTCCATGTCATCATGTGTATGTCATCAAACTAAGGAGTGTAAATTCAGCAAGGACCACAAAAGATAACTTGCTGGGTTTGTCTTAGTTTGAAGACCTAATCCTGTTAAATTCCAGAGTACTTACAACTGAACAATAAGTCTCTGGAATTTACAATATGCAATATCTGTCAATGCTGACAGAGCATTCAAACTCAAGTTTAAATTCTCTTTTAACTGACCAAGCTGCTCCATGTGTCCATTGGACCAGGACTTTTATGGCACTTATTTCACCATCTCTGAAGCATGTTTATGTAATACTCTGTAGGGTGAGGGCAGTTTTTTGTCAGTATTTTTGACTCATTTTGTATTGGGTATTTCCAGTACTAAGAACAATGGATGAAATGTGAAGATGAATATCATAATGAGACCAGCATCAGGGAACTGGATGCATCTAGAGGGACTGACTATGTACTGAACTCTCTTTTTCTCACAGTCTGGTTGCTACCAACCAGCCTTAGCACTTATTAATACAAAGCAGACTTAGATGGGCTGCAAATTTCAGGTTTAACTTGGGTTATGGTGTTTGTGGTCCCATTGTCTCTGTCCCTAAGAAGGTGACACTGAAGGGTCAGAAAAGCTTGACATTTTTCACCAGCAGGAATAAATCCTACCCATGCTCTACTTGCATTGCTGTCTACGCATGCTTCAGGATTATGGTAACAGCATATAATTTCTTTGAGAGTAATTACAGAAAAAATGTAAGAGTAAAGCTAACCTGCAGCTTAAATAACAGGAAAGATGCATAAGGTAGCAGTTAGTAAAGCAATTAGTTTAGAGCTGCCAGTGTTTCAGTCTGCCAGTTTAAGACATCAGCCATAGAAAGCTATGTGAAGATGGATAAATACCTGATGCAGTGTCTTAGCAATATAAGGTGATTGCAAAAGAAAGCAATCCACAAAAAAGGGAGCTGTGTAGGTTCCTTGGATAATTTTGGAAGTTGATTGCTCCCAAGAGCAATGGGTATTGGCCTATTCCCTGATTCCTGTCGTCTTAAACCAGCTGAACAGATTCTATGATTAGTTCTTATTTCAAAATTACTTTAGTTGTTATTGTAAACCAGTATTTTAAGGTGGTTGTTTTAAGACAAAAGCTTGTGGGTTTGTGGTTCTTTTTTGAAGGGCTGAGAATTCTAATGAAAAAGATACATTAAAATACAGGATAGCGGACTTAAAAAGATATTAAATGACATGCTTTCATAAACCCCTACAAACTTGAGATATAAAATGTCTATTAATTTGCAGTTAGCTGAATTCCCTGTTTATGGCAGCATTGTTCCCTGTAGTTTATTTTTCTGAGCTTTGTTAGATTTCATTTTAAATGACCCCTGCAACTGGTCTTTTTACAGCTACCCTGGGAGATTTGCAAGGTCATGGGATGGGAACTTTCAGAGCATTGTGTTTGTAACAATGTAAATGGAACTAATAATGTATTCAGTACATTTTTAAGGTTAATTACTTGATAGTTGATGTACACTCTAAGAATTGAAGTAGATATTTCTTCTGGATTCACTTGAGAGTGTTACAAGGGCAAAAGATCAGGAGATTCATGGGATCTTGCATTCTTTTTAATTTTTCATTAATACCATCCTCTGAAATTATGGTCATTGTAATATGTCCACCATAGGCACAATATTAACAGAATACTTTTTTTTTGTGCAGGAAAATTAATGTTTCTGCCCACTGAATACAGAAACAGGCTGTGTCAATAGTTAAGGTACCCCTCAGAACTGAGGATAATAGGTTTAAATCTCTCAGACTTCTGGTATTATTTTAGCAAGCTATTTTTCTCCCCTGCCCATCAGTTTCCCTGCTGTCTTCGAAACTGATGGAAAAGATGGATAAATGCCTTGGCTAGAGGATTCCTGCTAAGCTATCTAACAGCCCATAAACAGCCTGAGCTGGAGAAGTTAGAAGCTTTTCAGGCAGAATGTCTGACATCTAACCACAAGCTCAGTTGTATATAAATATGTAGCTTAAGAAGGGTGAAATAAGACTTTCACTAAACTATTATGAGAATAAATTCCTTAATGTTTGTGAAATACTTCAGATTTCAAAGGTCTTGAAAACAATATGTATAATACAGTATTTTAATGTATAGGGATATATAACTTAGAATTGCATACTTGGCAGAGAAGAAAAATGCTCTTCAGATAATGGACTTTCACTTTATAGCCTCCTGGGTGACCTTGGGTAAATAATACTGGTTAAAGTGAGGGTGAGAGGACTCCAGTTCATGCAAAATGGCCAAAGTCCTGGTCAAAATCTCAATTTCTGTCAAAATCTGATTTTTTATAAAAAGCAAGCAGCATGCAGTAGACTCAAAGACAAGTCCAGGTTTGAAATGTGCCTGGAGTGAAGAAGCAGTCTTTATGGATTCCATTAATAAGGAGAATAACTTCAAAGTTGGGGCTATAGGGTATGTAAAGAAAGGATCATATTTTCATTACAAGACAAAGAACTCCATTGCTCCCTATAACTTAGAAATTATGGCACTCTTCTCATATACGAGTGCTTCAGTTCCTGTTCTTAGTTTTCTTTTCAGTTTTAAATGCTTTTATTGTGAGTTTCCAATCCACAGCCTGTAGGCTGGACGTTACCAATAGTTGATATAACTCGTCTACAGTCATCTACTTTTTTTCTTATTGGCACTTTCATTTATATTTGCTCATTCAGGATACATATAAATAACAAATTGAGTCATATATGCATGAACTGTGTTTGAGTTCCTTTGTAATTTGAATTATTTTGGTTTGATCTTGCCTAGTTAAATGCTTCAGCCTGCAGTTTCATACTGGTTCTAATTGCCAAAACTCTGGCAAATGGCAAAGCTTTGGCAATGTGTAGAGCTAATCTGTTCATTTACCTGCTTTTAAAAAGGCACAAATAATACAGGTTTCAGATGTTTCCTGCTCAATTTAGGAATATATTATTCCTTCACTAACACTGATATTCGCAAAAGTTTTCACACAAGAAGAAGGCAGGCAAGAAAGAACTTGCTCTAGTTTTGCATTTCAGTTTCAATCTTCCCTTTGGTTTTTTGCTGGTGCAGCAACTTTTTTATTATGCTTTCTCTTCATTCACTAAGACTGTACCTGCATAGCTGTACCAGGCCCTTTCATGGCCACTACTTCAAGAAAGCTGCTTAGAAACAACTCTTTTATTTGAGTTCCTGGTTGCAAGTCTTATAGAATTTGTGTACATCCTCAGCTACAAAGTCTTTATAATTTGAAGGCTTCACTACTTTTATATTGCATTAATCAGAAGAGGCAGCCAGCCATTAAACTATATAGTATAACTTATTCAGGGTGCAGAAGCAGGAACAATCATAGAATCAGAATGGTTTGGGTTGAAAACAACCTTAAGATCATTTAGTTCCAGGTATACTGGAGGGACACCAGAAGGACACCTTCCATTAGACCAGGTTGCTTCAAGGACAGTCCAATCTGGCCTTGAATGCTGCCAGGGGTAGGGCAGCAACAGCTTCTCTGGGCAGCCTGTGCCAGTGCCTCAGCACCCTCACTGACAGTGAAGAATTTTCATGTATCTCAGTCAGTGGATGTATACTGTGGGCAGGCTGGGGCTGAGTCTCAAAGACCCAGTAAAAGCCTGAAAATTGCTGAGTGTCTGAAACAGAACTGTAGAAGAACCTCAGTGAGTATTAGATCTCAACTAACAGTTTGTGGAGGCTGGAGATGCAAAGTATGGTGTTGCACTGTGCTGTAGCATGTACCTGGGAGACTGGAAGATGGGATTTTGTTGTATCACTGGTGTTGCTAGCAAAGCTCTGGTCATTACAAAGTGTTCCTAACTTATTTACTGTGGTTTTGGCTCTTTTCATTTGTTTTTTTTTTTTTTATCAGTCACCTGGAGGAACAAATTTCCACCCAGGATACCAGATGGTTCAGTCATCTAGATCCTTATTTAAAACTTCCCACTGTTAGGACATATTAATTGCTCTTTGGCTGCTATACATATGATCTATTTCATGATCATGGAACATGAGTTTCATTATAAGTTTGAAACAAGACAGCCACGTAAAGCTCTCACTTTTCTTGCTGACTAATAATCTTCATTCCATATATACTGAAAAAAATGTATTTAAATGCAGAATTACAGAAAAATCCATTAAGTTATTGACTTAGTTTAGCAACATAAATCAGAAGCTTGAAGTAACTTGCTAGTAAGAAATTTGCTTTGTTTATAAAAACACTTGAAATATTTATAATACCACTTCTATAAGAGTTTTGAGCGTTAAGGAAGGGAAAAGAAAATAATTAGGAAAGTAAATAGTCTTGTAACAAAGGTATGAAATTGACTTTGCTTTGCTTCCTACTCTTCTGTGCAACTAAGAGCAAATTAATCATGAGCTGCAGCCCTTTGTAACATGGGGATAACATTTCTTTTTTCCTCTTTATTTTGGTCATGTTCATCTGTATTAAGAACTTGTTGAGACACCAGTTACAATTTGTTATTTATAGGTGCTATAAGACGTGGAAAAATAAAAAGGACTGATTTTGTCTGGGGTAGGTGGGCCCTACATTAATATTGAAAAGCAAATCAAATTAGTGTGAAGAACAGGCCTTGCGTATGATGCATTGGGTGTAGAAGGGAAGAGTTCTGCATACAACCTTCTGGAAAGAATTTTAAAGAAGCCCTCATTCTGCTTTAGATTTCTGATTGAGATGGTGTCTGAAACATAACAGTATTTTTTACAAGTAGCACTTTATTCCACTGAGTTTCATGTACAGCTGGAATACACAATTTTGCTTTCATTTTATTAAAAGCAATTTCACTTACATAACACCTGATTTTCAAACATCTGTGTTTGTGCAACAGAATTGTCAAAGATTCTGGCTTTGGAAGTAAGCTTATCGGTTGACTGCAGAAGTGTCCAAGTTCTATGTGATATATCACATGGTATTGTACAGGAACCAATGACAAAATGTCATGTTTCTTTTTTTTGCTATGTATTTATCTCTCTCAGTGGCAGTGCTGGAAATCTTTTTCATCATGATCTGATTGGAGGAGGGGTTAGGATATGATTGGTTTTTGGAGTAGGACTGTGTTTTTACATAAACACTAAAGCTTAACTCAATTTCTCAAATGGGTCAAGTGTTGTACTAGAGGAAAGATAACATACTGGTCTTAACTGTCACCTTGACAGAGCTGTAGGAGGGGGGAATGTGAGGTGAGGGAAAAAGTGGTATGCTATTATTTGGTATGAGAACTTTGCCTTTCCATTCATTTTAGTTTAATGAAAGCTCTTGTACATACATCTCCTTATCTCCATTGTCTTTTATTCACTTTGTTTGCTTAATTGAATGAATTAATTCTACAGAGTTTACCAGGAGCTGCTACTGAAATGGCAGGTTAGATGCTTTTGTAACATGCTATAAGGCTAATACATGCTCAGGTCTAGCCCAGTTCGGAAAAGGGACCTTCGTGATAATTGTCACTCCTCCACAACTTAACTCCAGAGGGTTAGGAGATTTATAAGTCTATCCAGCAGCCAGGTCATACTCGTCAACTGTTAATTACTTGGAATAAAGAACAGCAATTGTGATCTTCATTTAAAATTTCCCGAATTATCCTAGCCACATTAAAACACCATAATTTTCCCTGCAGCTAATTCATATTTATACTGTATTCTATGAACCAGTGTTTTGGTACAGAAAGGAGGAGAATTTGAAAATTTACAGAATGCAGCAATTTAAATTCTTGAGAAGTCCCATTTCCTTGATCACAGCAGAGGAGAAAAAGCAAACTGACAGTACTTTAAATATGATAATTTTTGTCATAACTTGACAGCAGATGCGAACAAAAGACATGAAATAGATGAAGACAGAAAAATTGAGAGCACAGAAGGTAGTGTATGCAGAGCTGGATAATGTCTGTTTAAGCAACGTGACTTTGCTTGATTTCTATAAATGCTATGCAGCTATATGAATGTAAGTCAGGGCTGGGTTTTTTTTTTGGCAGTGTTCTTTTAGACTTGGCTCCTAAATGAACACAGGATCAAAGAAGATTTTTTTCTTTCACGTAGCAAGACCATTTCATCATTTCTTCCTTATCTGGACATACACTTTTCTACAAACATGAACTTACAGAAATAAGGGAAGGCACAATTATATAAAGGCAGAAGGTGCTATAGGCATTTGAAACATTAAGCTTCCTAAATTGAAGATTCTCTGCATCTTAAGATAGTTGGTATGGACTAGGAGTGTTGTTACATGGGCTATAACTGAGATATATCTCCTTGGCTCTGAGTGGATGTTTGACTTCATATCCTTGCATTGCACAGTTTAGTTCGTAAAAAAAAAGAACCAGTGTGTTTTAAGGAAGACAACTTTTAAACCCTGTTATATGACCGAAAAGCAAGGGGAGTTGGGAGATTTTGATTGTTATGCTTCATAAGTATCATTATTTTGTAGCAAAGTGGTGGGGGAGAGCTGTAGTTATAACTAGTACTTGTTTATTAAAACATTTATCATCAACAAATTACTTATCTTGTCCTTATGTCCTGGTTTAAATCCTGAACTTACATTTCTTATGAGCAGCAAGTTCTCATTTTATAATGGTCTGTGACAAAGGCTTGGTGTATTTTCCTCCCTCTGAAAATGCACAAGTTCATATCTAACAAGTTACCATGTGAACTACACCTGCAGAGCATATTACGTACACACTTGGAAGAGTGAGGACAGGAAAGGTTGTCCCCAGCTCTGCAGAGCCAGTGTTAGTGCAAGTTACATATGCCTACCAGTTTCCTCCTGCTCTTCCACTCCCTGCATTTCCATGGCCTGTTCCTTTCATCTTCAGGCCTCATGAGTCATAACAGCCTGGTTTTACTGCTGCTGTCAATCACTGTCCCCATCAGCCCAGTGGCACCTCTGGACACCTGTGGACAGGAGGCAAGGAACAGTCAGCACAGCCTTTTGTCCCACTGTCTGATCAGCAGAGCATACAATATAATGAAAGTGCCATCTCATGCCCTTTTCATAATCGACATGTTTTTGAGAAAGTAATTTGAGAAACAGGCCATTGTATGAATATTACAGTTACCCTGATATCTGCACTGGTATTGATCTAGGCTTTCACTGTCACAAATTTTCCATGGATCATATGTATGATTCATATGTATGATATCTTATGAACCTATTACCTGTGATTACTCATTTTAATATGCCCTATGCTTAGTCTCATAATACTGCATCCTTAGAATACCTCACACTTTAGCCCGAATATCTTGATGAAGTTTGACACATTGTCTGCTAAATCCCTTTGCACAATTTCAATGGATTTGTGATAGGAAAAGCCATTAAATAAAACAAATACCAACGGTATGAAAGGTAACTCATGGGCATACACCAGCTGGAAAGTTCTTGAGGAGTGCTGCTGTAAGTGTTTATCATACTTCAGTTACAGATAAGGAATGTATCTAACTGGAGATTTGTTTTCAACATGTTTCTGATGACAGCTAACATTGGAACAGGCTGTAGACCTACAAGGTGACTTAACCTCCACTGAAAGATAGAGTAAATTTGTTGAACTGTACATGCTTTGCATCTTGAGCATCAGCCTAGGCCCCAGTCACTAGAAGCCTTGTATGGACTTCAGTGGGCTGTGTGTTAAAAATACACTCTGCAGATTACTTCCTCACTGTCACATCCAATAATTCCTGCTTATGTCTATATACTCTTGTTCATAGTGCTGTATTTAAAGTGGGGGAAAAAAAAAGTTCTTTTTTCTTTTTAAGGTACACTTATTTTGACCCAGCATTAATATCTGTAGTCCTGTCATTTCAGGATTATCTAAAAAGATTTCCAGATAACTGATTTACCTCTGTTTTTGCATTATAAATTCCCAAATTTATTTATGTGATCATAATGAAAAACACTAACATGCTTTCTTGCAAACAGTAGGCCTATAGAATGTTTTTGTATTTTATGTAATTCATATTCCTCTAGTTTTCTTTGTAGATGCATGTATGTCCTGCATAGCTATACAGTATTTGCATAGTGTTTGCAACCATTATAGGTGTTCAGATGCACATTATCATGAATTGGTCTTGTCCATCATGTTAATTTTTTTAACGTAATTCCATATACCTGTTCTGTGCTGGAATAGTTCACACTGAGATGCTAGGTACATAGGTGCAAAACCATTCCAAATCTGAGAAAGAAAACCCAGAATTCTTCTAACATTGTTATGTGATACTCGGCCTATTAAAAATTGGTACAACGGAGGCGAAGTAGCATTGCATTGTTTACAAACAAACCATTACTGATGCTGTTATCATGGGTTCTTAGTTTTTAACTCAGGCCCAATCTTTCATTTTGGATTTGAAAACTCACAAGGGAGGAAAGGTTTCAAGTTGAATCAAGGTCTGCAATCTGGATGTCAGGAGATTACCTCCTGTATTCACATTAAGGAACTTAAGGAACTACAGATTCTTTTGACTTTGAAGTTTAATGGCTCAGGATGTTTAATTTGCTGTCGACATGACTAGCAGTGAATATGCTCATCCCCTATGGCTGCAGTTGAAAAAGAACAACATCAGAATTCAAACTGCTATCCAGGTTAAATTCTTTTACTTTTTATCTCAGTCGACTTCCAGATTTTCTATCAAAATGCAAGCATCATTGTGCTTTCTAAATGTTAGACCTCACCAGCTTTATCATAACCAACTTCATTAATTCAACAGGAGCAACTTCCCCCCAAGCATGACATTTCTATGGAAACCTGGAGAAAGTTCCTCCTTCTGGCTTAAAAGTACTTTTTATTTGAATGAACTGGAGATTCCTATGGCATAGTAACAGTAAGAACTGTAGGGAATGTAATATTACAAAGACCTAAACTGCACAAAGGGTGACTGAGCTTGATCCAAAGCATAAGCCTAACATTAGTATGTGAAG
Source organism: Melopsittacus undulatus (assembly GCF_012275295.1). NCBI lineage: Eukaryota > Metazoa > Chordata > Aves > Psittaciformes > Psittaculidae > Melopsittacus > Melopsittacus undulatus. The sequence goes on from NC_047527.1 coordinate 147,760,409, forward strand.
CTGAAATGTCTTTCCTGTTGCCATGTCTTAAAAGAATGAGAGAAAATATTAAGGACTTTGAGCGTTTCCTGGTTTTCTATAGTGCTAAGAAAATTCTAAGTCCTTAGCAAGTGAGTAAGAATTATTCCTAGCCTTCTGTAATAAGTCAACATTTAATTACCAGTTTGATACAATAGTCTAAAAAGAACCTGACAGATACACAACAAGAAAGTTTATGAAGCTGCCCTTATTTTCTGCATTGCTTAGCCCAGTCCCAAGCAAAGTAGCATGGAAAATTTCTTTATTTTTTTGCACTGAATGACTTAAAAAGCAACATAAAGACAAATTATTTTGGTAAAAGTATCTTTTGAATTTTCTGACTTCTATCAGTCTTCCTGCCAGGAAGGGATAAGGAACAATCAATATGAAATTTGATTTGCATTTAACACAATCTGGAATCTCAGATGTGGCTTTATGATGTTTTTTCATCAAACTAAAAGTAAAACAACATTAGTTACACCACCAGATTTTCAGCGAAGTTTTGTTTAAAAATCTATTTCCAGATGGTCTCAGTGATAATGAAGGCAAGTCATGCATGAAACAACAGATTCGCAGTGGTAAATATGTTTATTTACTTTGTGTTTGTTTATTTACTGTAGATTTCTAGGACAATTGTCAAAGCTGCCGCTGTTTTATAACGTATTTTGAAGTTTCTTTGTGCAACAAGTGAAACAAGCAGTTAAATTTAGGAAAAAGTAAATAGGTAGGGTTTTGAGCATGTAACATCCTCGGTAAGCATCAGTTTATGCCACAAAACTACCTTTGAGTTTTCAGTACTTCAGAAGATAAATGTATGTAACATTGTCTAGAATTCTGAAAAGCACAGTCTTCAATAGAATGAAATTAATACCCATGCTACTTGATGTACTAATTTTTAGCAACTTTCATGTGGTACTTCTATTAAAAAGTAACCTAATTTTAGAACATAATTTAAGTTTTGGGTTGCTTATTTTTTTCCCTTGTCACTAGAACACCCAATGACAATTCTGTAGTATGCTATTTTTCAAAAGCTGCATCATTTCACAAACAGAGAAATTTCTTGCCATTCTGGCATTTCCAGAATGACAGCAGAGCAAATAGCTGTAGTAACTTTTCTGTGATGTATATATGCACTTTAAAATGAAATAGGTTTTGTTTTTTTTGTTGGTGTTTTCATGGAGAAGAGGGGTTTGTCAGCAGATCCCTAATAGCTAAATTAATTTATTGATGCTCTGAATGAGAATAGGCTTTCTAAAATTATTTGGTCCCAACAGTCCCTTCCCAGTCTCCAGGTCACCAGTGTGGGTACAGTTGTTAGCAGCAGCACGTATTCCTGCTACAGTCAAAAAGTTGTGCTCAGCCATGTTTCACTGACAATGTCACAAGGCCTTTAACAATAGTGAACTGAATGATTTATTACAATTCAGCTTATGAGTTGCGTAGTTCAGTGATTTATCTTCATAAAATGCTTGTGACAGCCTCTACTATGCATCAGAATGCAGTTAACCCAAGGAAAAGATGATGCAAACGTAACGTGTTTCCATGATTTATTGACTGTGGATCCTATAATTACTAATTACGCATATGACAGACCACCTAATGCATGAAATGCAACAGAAAATCTGCAATGAAAAGTTAGGAAGACAGTCAAAGTTCCTATAAAACAAGAAATTTTACAGTGTGGACTGAGTATACATTTTCTGACCCTAAAAAAATCTGTATATATAATATTTTTTAATAAAAGCTTCAGAAAGGGGAGGGGGAAAAAAATCTACCAGGTTTTAACCTATTTTCCATTGTGCTCTCACTTGTGATGTAAAAAGTTAGTGAACAACAACAACAAAAGTATTTGGAAAAGACATCTCAGTTACTGACAGCTCCTGAAGCACTTTATTCTTAAGTATCAGATGATGATTACTGCCAAACATTTAAACTAAACTCTGAATATCCTAATCTTTGCCAGCTTTAACAAAATACCTGACTTTTTTTTTTTCTACTGTACTTTATTCATTTCCTTGCCTGGTAGTATGAAGAGAAAAAAAAATAAAAAGGTATTTGTGAAGTAAAAAGCAATAACCAAGTAGTTACTGCAGCTGTGTAGTTTGTAAAGAGCTTAAAAAACATTTGACATTTGTATTAGTATTCCACTTTAAAACAACCTGTTGAACTATTAGAATCTACCATTATTCCCCCTAACAAAATACCTGAAGGCAATAGAACCAAAACCAAACTTACTATCTATGAAGAACCTTTAAATTTGAGTTTGACCCCTTAGCTTGAGTGTCTTCTGTAAAGATACATAATTAACAATACCTGCTCTATTAAGTGCTCATCCTTCTGCTGATACAATGCTCATAGAATCATGGAATAGGTAAGGGTGGAAAGGACCTTAAGATCATCCAGTCTCAATCCCCTGCCATGGGGACACCACACACTAGACCGCGTCACCCAAGACTCTGTCCAGCCTAGCTTTGAATGCTCCTTGGCTGGAGCATTCACAACTTCCTTGGGCAGCCTGTTGCAGTGCCTCACCACCCTCACAGTAAATGCAGATCCATTTTAACAGGGGCTGTGGCATAATTACTGCCTTCAGTGATGGTGCTTCCAGTTTCTTATAAAGTCAAGGTACAGTTATTACCTCCAAGACGAAGTTACCTCTGGAGACCTTGCAAACCTGAGCCACATTCTTCCTTTAAATACATATATATACACATGCAACTTCCATTAACTGTAAGGGTAATTGCACATGTAAAGCTGTTGGATATCTTTTTGAGTATGTTGTGCAATCACAGATAATTACTGATTAGACCCTACTTTATCAGATGTAACTGTTCAGGAGTATTTTTGTTTTATTAGATGCTATGTATCAAGTACTGCATTTTTAATTTATGAAGAAATACTATTTTAAAAAGATATATTAGTTACATTCCATGTGTAAACTACAAACCAGTAAGGCTTGATCTTAAAAGAGATATTTTCTTATGTTATAATGGTAGTAGATACATTTCTTTTCACTATTGAATCTCAGTCTATTTTACAAGGTTCCCCTGATTTAATTTAGTTAAACACAGAGCATAATGGGACAGATTCAACATGTTGAGATTGGTGGTCCTTCTGGTGTGTCCAGTTTAAGGAAAAGGTGTATTTAGGGAAAGAGTGTACCTGGCATATTTACTGCCTAACTCAGGGTCTCATCATTCTTAAGCCTTTAAAACATGGTAAGTAGTATTGCTAAATATTAGCTCTGATCATTTTTCAAAGTCTTTATATTTCTGAAAATACATCCTTGTAAGTGTACATTCAAATCCAAAGCAGAAAATTATCTTAAATGCCATAGATTATGCTTTATGCATATTTATAGGAAGCCTTCTTCAAAATAGCTGCAGTGTATACTTTTTTGTAGCATAAGAGGCCATGTTAATATGTTGCTTTGGATTTTAGCAATGATTACGTTGAGGTGAGCATTAGAAATCAGTGATTAAAAGATAATACTTTCAGTCAGTTGTGATGGCCACAAAGGGACAAAAGACACTTGACAGGTAAGAACAGGGTAATTTTATATGTAAGATAGAGAATGCAGTATTTATAATCTTCCTTGCTGTGCCTGTTTTAAAATGCTTTACTCCCATCATGCAGTTTTCCATAAAGTGAGGTTTTAACTGGATTATACTATGAATATAATTTACAAGGGATTATAAAAATACTTTTTTTTTACTCATCCATAGGGGGAGGCAACTACTGACCAAAGGTCAAAGTTGCAAAGCAAAAGAATGGACAGTTCAGTTAAACAAATTCACTTTGAGCTCAAGAGGGATTTAATGCAGGTTGATTCTCTCACTGTCAGTACAGATTCAGTAATTATGAGTGGGTACAGTATATATAAGCGGAGTTGGGAGCAAATTCTTTTGTAATGAAACCCAGTAGCAACTGTAACTGGGGAAAAGCAATTGCCTCTCCATTATAATGATTCTGATTATCACAGATTGGTAGGTGTGAAAGATACTGAAGCTCATATAAGCCAGTTCCTTGAAAACTCAGACTTTTTCCACATGCTGGCCTAAATCCTCAGCTGGTATGGTTGTCCATAGGCTCAGGCCTTCAGCAGTGGCATTTTACTTAGAACACTGCGGTGGTTACCTCTCCAGTGGCTTTAACCCCAGATGAACTCCCATAGTTTAAGGACAAAGACATGTATGTATGGATCTTTAGAAAATATTTTTGAGGCACATGGTTTTAAAGTGGTATTGATAATATCGCAAGTTCAGATCCCTTAATTCATGTGTTACTAACTAGCAGGAAAAGATATGGTGCATATGTGAGGTACACATCAGTGATCTGTTTCTGTTTCTTCCGTGCTGGCTTTCACAGTGTCCTACCAGTTGTATTGACAGGACTGTTCTGTCCCTGGGCCTCCTCTGTTACATGTAGTGGATTCAGTCTGTAGTTCAAAGGCAGTGCTTCTAGCACCCAGCACTGAAGCAGTGCTTACTTCTGATCCCACTGCTGTGCTGAACAATCCACCGCAGTGCGGCTGTATTTGAAAGAACAGCCTTTCCTCTTTCATCAGGTGTGGGCTGGAGTCATTCCTCATTTTCTAGGAATGTGGGGAACTTCACTGAAATTCAGGGTAAGAAGCAGCAAAATAAGGCAATGTATATTTGAAGAATAGCTAGTTTGATACCTTTTCAAAGGCATTAGGTTTAGTCACTTTACACTATTCCTCTTTGACCACCCATAGTGAAAGGTGCAGATAAGAGAAAATTTTGTCATATTGAACTGACAGAAACAGGGGCTAGAGTAATTTTCACGTTTCTTCTTAGAACTTCTTTTATGATGAAAGGCTGCTTTCATTAGGTACTTCTTCCTAAATGAATGCATGAAATATGCTTTTAAAACCTAGGATCATAGTTCATGGGTGGAGTCAGAGTACATGCTTTCTTGACTTCAAGCTATAATGTGTTGTCAAAGAGCAGTCTGTAAAAGGCAATATTCAGTAAAATGCAAAGAAGTCCTGTAGTCTTAATTACGTTTTTAAGGTTTTCTTAGAAAACCACTGTTTAAGGTCCAGGTACTTTTACTGTAGTTCCTCCTTTGAGACAGATGATACTTTATATATACCTGGCCACTGTATCATTAACAAAGAACATATAATGTATTAAAATATTTTTAGTTAATAAATTAAGTGAATAATTTGTATGGATAATTATATTAAGACTTTACTCTGGTTCACTAAGAAATTTATATATTTTTTCTGATGGCTTTCTGGTTTTGAAAACATACACCTACTTACCACTAATGCAGAATTAATCAGTACCAGCAAATACATGCAAAGACTGGGGCAAAATTATTCTTCTGGGGCAGGGCGATGCCACTTGAACATCTCACTTGCAGGAGATCTAATACCCCACAGAGTGCTATGGCAGTGTGGAGGTTTATCAGTTTTTCCTTAAGGCTTTTGATAGAAAAGATCAGGCTGTTTTTCAGATCAAGATCCCAATGTCCACAGCAAATGCTTTCAGCATTTTAGATCTGCCTGTGTCTGCAGTAGTGAGCAATGTATTAAGGTAAGAGTGGATCTGCAGAGAACAGTTTATGCTGAGCTGTGAAAATTCATGCAATGTCATTTGCACACTTGAGACTGGAGATTCTTTGGATGTAGTTTCACCTAAGGAAATACAGTCCTCACGTGTTGAGATCGATACCAACTAAAACTAAAAGCTACATGTAGTTTACGTGTAAACCTCTATCTCCAGCTTTATTTGTGTCTGGTTCATGCACAAAACTGTCTTCTACTGTGGGGAGTTCACTGCTTTTGCCTGTGGCTGCAGAACTGGTATAAAGCAAATTTAAGTCCAGCCTCAAGGTGTCACTAGTGAGGATCTTAACCACAGTCTTCAGATGCAGGACTGTTTGGTTCTGGAAGTAGAATATTCCAGGTATAAAGAGTAAATGATTTAATATGGTTTATGTTCAGTGAAAAATAGATCATGAAGAAACACCCACTGCTTGGTCAGCATATTTGCTAGATTATGTCCACATTTAGTGGTTTTTTTCTGGGGGGGAGTGGTGGGTTTGGTTTTGTTCATGCCTTTGTGACAGAGGCAGGGGTCCTTGTAAGGCAGCCAGTGCCTTGTAAAAAGTGCTATATTGTGTTTGGAAGAAAAAAATGTAATGTTTCTATTTATTATGTGATGCATATGTACAATGAAGATAAAATGATAAAAAGGATTTTTTTGTATAACAGGATTAAGATATGAAAAGGGCTGCTATGTAAATTTCCTTTCAGCAAATTTTGTGCTTAGAGCTTTGTATAGCTTCTACACAAGAACACAATGAAAGCATTACAGGTGCTGATTTAAAAGTATTGCCAAATAAACAACATAAAGCTATTTTAGTGTACCACAAGTACGGTGAAACAGCTTCAGTCACTTCTTCCCCCGTCATATGCTTCAAGCTCTCAGTCATGCATTGATGACTGCTAGAAAATGGATGTCTGAGACATATTTAGGTCCCAGTTTGTCCAAATGCTAAAAGATGTGCACAGCTTTTATACCCTTGAGTGATCTCCTACTAAAGCATGTTTTTAAGTATTCTTGATGGTTCGGAGCCATAGCTAGGAAGATTGTCTCAGGCATTTCAATATCAGAACAAAGTTACATTTGATTTTTGCTGTTGGTCAGAAAATGCCAATAGTCCCACCGAGGTTTTTTCTTCTTTTTGTACCGGCTTTTTCTTACCAATATAACCCTCCACAACAAGTTCTGTTTTGCTTGTCGTTAAATATTCTGTTTAAGACAAAGCGAAAGTGTTCAGTTGGGCATCTGTGAAAAAAATGTAGGGAAAGAAAAATTGGTCTATGCTTCTTCTCAAGGAACATGTCAGTGTTATGAAATGAAAAGTTAGATTTCCTTTCGTCCCCCATCTGGAATACCTAGTCATTTTTACATATTATTTATCCAGCATTTATATGCAAAGAATGGATGCCTTGGTTTTGTAAGTACTCTGTCATGGTTTTGTAAGTACCTGAACTTGGTAAGTCCAAAGATAAGACTAAGTAAAGCAGGTTACCTGTTCTATTTTTAAAATTTAGCCATCTAAATAATAAATAGACAGTAAATAGTATAAATAACTGTCATACAGAAACGCTTTAACTTCAGAAAGCCCCCCCAAAAGCTAATGAAATATATCTAATATGAATAAATGTGACAGAATAGTAGTCATAAAACAAGTACCTTTATGTTTCATAAGATGAAAAGTAATAAATCAAAATACTAAGATGCTGAGTATATAAAAATAATCATAATTTGGTCCAGAATGGTACCTGGCAGGTGACTGTAAAAACTATAAAATGAAATTACAGCTTGATGAGTATAATGCTGTTTCTAAGATAGTTTATTTTTACAAGACAAAAAGAAGAAAAAAATATAAATCTTTTTCTAGGAAAAATCTAAAGTTTTCTTATATGAAAAATGTAAGAAAGTATATAGGAGAAAGAGTAGTTAAATTACCAGTTTCAGTAATGATGGTTGTGATTATTTCAAATCTAAGAATAGATCAGATTTTGCATTAGCATGATTGTGGTTTTCAGTAAGGAAAGTAAGTTGACTATGTTCTATGTACTCTTAGATGCAAGTAGCTGTTTTGAGGTCTAAAAGATGATACATTATCTGGATATGGGACAGAGCTTTATCATACTTTTAAGTGTTGGCAGTTAAAGATCAGGTAAAGCTAGATGCTGATTTGGAAAGAGTTTTGAGGAAGTTAGGAACAGTTGTGCTAAATAATTGATGTGCAGCCATGGTTTATTTCTTAAACAAGATTAATCCTGGAGCCATTCATGGAGATTATTACCACTGAGCATGTACAAAACCCACTGCAATTCCAGGGTGTACCAGGTTGCATTACTGGAGGCAACATTTTCTGACTTGATGTGGACTGCAATAGAGGAAGAGGGTAGTGAAAATGGTGTACTTGTTCATTAACAACAGCATCCTTTCAGCATGCTGAACACATATAGTTTCCAGTTTCCAGGTGTATGTATTTTCATATTTAAGGCACAATAATAATACTTTTTTCCCCCCTGAGTATAAAGACACTGAGAAGAAGAGCAGTGAGAGGAAAGGTAAAAGCCTGTGCTAAAAAGCTAAAATTGTTTCAGCAGTTGCATGAGATACTACAAGACTCCTAAGCATAGAATTTGTAAAACATTTTTTCTGTCATTCCAGCACAGTCTTTCATCTGGTTTTAGTAATTTTCAGTAGAAAAAAAAAAAGGGGGGGGGGGTAATCATTGTGAGTTTGACTATTATTTGGCAGGTTTATGGTCCATTTCATTGAAATCACCAGTAGTCAAGCCTTTTACAAGAACAGGTTTAAATGTTCTAGAGTCTGCAGGATTGTAGCTGTATGTATTTGCTGTATTTTCAGTTTACTGCATTTTCAGTTTACTGCACAATAGTATTAACTACAGAAAGAGGAAAATTACCTAGGTTTTGGGGGGTTTAGTTTTTTCTTGTGTGTTTGGGCTTTTTTTTTAATACATCCTATATATACAAGGCTAGAGATGTATATAAAGCTAAATGTTCATCTCTTTCTTCTGGCATTAACTTGCAGAAAAAAACTCAGTATAAATAAATAAAGTACCACCAGTGGGCAAAATTTTGGCATGTTTCCAACTCCTAAGCTTAAATTTGAGGATGAAATTTTTCCTAACAGTTTTGGTTTTACTGGAGAACAGGGTTTTCCATCATTAAAATCCTTTCAAGGGCTGCATTTGCTGCAGTCTTAGCTTACTGTTCATCTGGATAGCAGAAAAAATCGTTAAAACTAAAAATGAGAAGGACTTTTCTGAATCATAAATCCTAAAACAGATTATAACGTATTGCATAAACTTTGTAAAATATTAGCATAGGAAGAGCTGTGATTTTGTCTTTTCAGTTTAAAAATATAATTAGCTAAACACAGAAAAGCACAGCTCTTTTAATTACATCCTGGTGATTACTTTTTCTTTTTCCATTTGAATATTAATGGCATATATTGCTGTATATTTGAACACAGCTGAATGTTTCAAACAACATACAGTTGGCTTGTTTTATCATAGAAATACTGGTGCAAAGTTGTACTGAATTAGCAAGGGGTTAGGCAGGAATAGCAACTATACCACCATCCTTAGATGAAACATGGGGCTGGCAGGCTACAGTGAAAGCAGTGATAAACCAACATCTCCCTCTCTGCATTCACCCTCAGACAGGATGGGTCTTGCCATCGGCACAGAAATTTTGACTGGATTTGTGGTTTCCTGGATTACAAGGAATCCACACACTCATTGCTGAATACCCAGTAAAGCCTCCTTGCTTCCAGCATCTCTCAGGCTTGTTCCCTCTTCCTGTTCTGTTCTGGAGTCTCCCCATCCTGAATATTAAGGGTTTCATCTTCTAAAAAAAATTACAAGAAATTACATTATAAAATGTTTATTACAACAGTAGGAACTAATGACCAATCTGTAGCCGCATAGCCTTACATGGCTTCAGTGTTTCATGGAGTGCAGATACAATAATATCCCTGTAAATCAGAATTATGATGACATTCTGTTCTGATGTAGCAGATGTGATGCTGTTGACTTCAGACAAACTTTGTCTGTGTGCATCAGCCGACTGTATAATCTAGCACTCGTTAGTACCCCCTGCATGGGTCAGTACCTGTATAGGAATATTTGATTGCACAAGATCAACTGTAGAAGAATTTGACAGGTTTGCTACTATGGTTGTTTTTTTGAAGGCGTAACTCAACCAGCTGTTATCTAAGTTGTTCATTATACATTAAACTCTTGTACTCTTTTGGTATTCATTAATCTAGTCCTTCTTCTATGTCTATAATAAGCAAAGCATCTGTTTCTTCTTGTTCAATCAAAGTGCCTACCTCAAGAGTCCTACTTCTAAAATAATGTCATTTAAACACAAATCCTAGATAGAGAGAATGCATTTCATTAACATATTTAATTTGCATATGAAACCAGCCTTTTCAGAACTCGGCAGGGAATTTATGGTGGCAGCAGTATGTGGCTGGGTTGTTATTTTTTTCTCAACTTGTATACCAGGAAGTTACAATAAGAAAAAAATAAGAATGCAAATAAATATATGTATCAGCTCAGATGAGAGAGCTCAGACTGGAGTGAGAAATCATTGCTGTGCATTTAGGATGTTTGCCATTCTAAACTTTCCAGCTGAAAATTCTTTTAATAGAGCCTTATTCTACTCTTGAGTCTTGGTTTATAGAAGATCTCAATTAAGCTTGACTTTTTTTTAAGCCCAAGTAGAAATATACATGAGGTATGTAATACTACAATTAAAATAGCTCATGCACCTGTACACTTAGCACCTATGGGAGAATATACTATATATTCCAATTTAAGTCCCTGGAATAGAGCCTTAACATGTTAAGAAAGGAGGGTTGACAATACTGCCTCTATACTGTCATGCTTCTAGCAAGAAACTTACAGAGAGCAGCAACCCCCCTTAGTATATTTTGCTAAATGCTGTGCACACAGAAGGAATTCACGGCATTAGTTGTTGCTACAGCTCTCTTCATGTTCCCATTCCTATCTGGTCTGCTCAGCAGATCCACCTTCCCTCCACCTGCTTCTTTCCTTGACTCACAACAACATTCATTTCTTTCAGTATGGTGCTGGTGAGCTTGGGGTGTTTTTACTGCTCACTGGGAGAGCATACCACAGATAGAAGTACCTGTGCACTTCTTAGGCTAGCATACTGCGTACCATTTGCACCTGGTATTTCAGCAGATCACATCACCTGTGCTTTAAGGAAGGAATGTTTTGGGACTTTCCAAGATGTTCACAAGTCCATGCTGAAATGGACAAATCTCTCCCCCAGTAAAAAGGTGTGCCAGGGACTTGAACTCACAAACTGGGTGTGACAGAAATGATGGCTTTCTTCCTTTTTTTAAAAACGTATTTTAATTGTTTAGACTACTTCTACTTTTTGACAATTAAAGTAGATTTAGGTAGTAGAAATAAAGACAGACATTAAAACCTTTCCTCTCCCAAGCTCAGCTTCAGTTCCTCACTACCATAGCTCCTATTCCGGAGCAGCCCTGTGGGGATGCGGGACTGTGGCCGGAACACTGGCTTCTCTCTGCTGCTCCCGTGGCTCTATCGCGGGCTCCGCGCAGGCCGCAGCTCCCTCAGGAGCTCTCCACCCGCTCCCTCCGGGGGGAATCTCGGTGGAACCGCAGCGGGGGTCGGGGGGAGCCCCTCCTGCCGCTCTGCCCTCGGGGCTGGCCCGGCCGCTCCTCACCCTCGGCCCCTCAGCGCTGCCCGCGCTTCCTCAGCCGAGGCCGCTGTGCACGAGGCGCCCGCCCGCGGCTGAGGGGCCGCGTTGTGCCCCGCCGTGGGGCCGCTGGAACCGGCTGGAACCGGACTGGGCTCGCCTCACCTCAGCGAGACCCCGCCGGCCCCGGGCAGCACCAGGGCACAAAAGCCGGTACAAGTCCCTGTTTCAGCCAAACTGAAGACCCTCAGCGCTTAATTCATGAGTATTTCTGCCTCTGCAGAGGCTGACGAGCACGAGAGATGTGTCTGACCCACTCCTCCCTTTCCCACCGCACCTGTGTGAGGTTTTGTTCCGGCTCCTGCCCAGAGGCCGGTCTGGGAGCCCTGGAAGGCCTGCAGAGGAGGCCAAACCAACCTGTGGTGTTTCAAGGAGGTGGGGTACATTTTCCATAAATAAAGGTCACTGTACAGAACACTGCCAGCAGCACACAGGTGCTTACACCCAATGAACAAAGTCAGTTTCATCCGTGTGAGAGGTGAGATCTTTTCCCGTGACTTCCTAAACCAGATGTGCCTTTTCTTCAAAACTATTTTCCTGCCTATTTTTGTTTCCATTCTGTCAAGTTTAGAACATTCTGTCACTTTTAAGGAAAGCATCGTGTATTTTTAAGGAAAATATAAAGAAAATGGAAAAATCTCTGTTTGTATTAAAGGTTGATGCTGTTTGTTGTTTTGGGTGTACTTAGTTCACCTGGTGAGAGTTAATGTCACAGGCACTTTCCCTGCATATCTTAACATTTAGCGATGAAGTCTGTATAAAAGACACCACAAATAATACAAAGCCATGAGCATTTTTCCTCTGGCAGCAGCACTGCAGAGGACATAAGGGCAAAAGAGAAGAAATGATGCTGGAACCAGCTGGAAAATTTGGGTTTAAGTGTGTTCTGGTAAACTTAAGTTGTAGTAATGTGTTGCAACAATTTTGGAATTCTGTAAAAAGGCATATCCTCTTTCCCAAGTTTATTATCAGTTGAAATAAATTTTATCTGGATAGTAATTGTGTGGTTTTCTGTTTCTTCTTTGTATGTGGAATGTAATGAAAACAAGAAAAAGACTTGCAAACAGAAAGCTTTTCTCATATTTAGTGTGTTAGGTCTTTCATCTATTCTTACACTAGATGGAACAAGCTTTGGTAGAAACATTTCTTACTGACACATTTTTCAAGAGGCTTTTATTCACACTAATGAATGTTCTAAGGTATAGCACTCCATGTTATTTGAGGACTAGATCTTGTATGTTGAACACATGGAAGCAGTGGGAAAATATAGTAATCGAGTTTATCTGTTTGCCATGACTGTTATTCCTTGTTCATAGAAGATCATATTCTTTCCAATATTTTTGAAGTTTATCTTCCGTTACGCTTCTGCTGATAATTTGCATCACATTTAATTTTTAGGAACAATATATTGCATTGTGTTGTGGTTTATTTTGGCAAATGGCATTTTAGCACTTTTGTCTATTGAAGAAAAACATCACTTGTATGAGTGATGTGGTTTTACTAGAGTGTTTGCTATTTACTTGCTAACCCAACATAACTGCCTGCACAGTAATGGCCAGAACAAACTTTGTACTCACAGCTCTTCAATGCCAGTTTAACTTGCAGAACAAACTGGCTTCCTGCCAGCTGCTGCTGGAGACAATATAAGGAGTATATAATTCTGTCTTTTATGTAATGATCTGAATGAATGATCAGATCCATCTGCTTCACTGCTGTCAGTATTGGGAGGGTGGTGCTCCCTTAAGATTGCAGGTTTTGGCAGACATTTGCTGTTTTTTCAGTGCCTCTGTGATAATGTCTTCATCTTCTGTCACTAGCACCACATCCCAATACAGGATTTGCTGTGAATGTGAACCTTTCCCCTCCTATTTTTCTTTCCCTTGTCTTGGAAATATTTAGCTTTTGATAAAGGCAGCAATCAGAAGCATAATGTGCCCCTTTGGCTTGTAACTCATAGTTAATTAAATTAATATCTTTTCTTTCTGAACTTGATCATAGAAATGAGAGATACTCTTTATTAGTAAAATGTAGAATATGGCCTTTTGATGGGAAAGGTGAGTGATAACATCTGTTATACCTGGTACTATGGACCCTTTGGTAGCTCCAAAACTTGTATTTATGTTACAATGTTATTTTTTGCATAATAATGACTTCAACAGCAATGATTTTTTATGACATTAAAGTTATTTCCTTTCTGCAGTAGCCTTCATTAAAATTGATATAATGACCCTAGGACAGAGACATAATGTATACTGAAATAAGTAAAATGTTCCAATGACTTTTGTTTTCTTAGGCTCTGGTCTCAATGATGGGCAGTGGCATGAAGTCCGATTCCTAGCTAAGGAAAATTTTGCTGTCCTCACTATTGATGGCGATGAAGCTTCAGCTGTTCGAACAAACAGCCCTCTACAAGTTAAGACTGGAGAGAAATACTTCTTTGGAGGTAAAAAAAAATATCAACAAATATCTGCTTAAAATGCTATTTCTTCTATATAATAGGTAAAATGCGGCTCAGGATGTTATTCATTCATGTAGATCTTAATGCAAATGGTAGCATATTCTTCTTGTATTTCTATGTTAGGCCATCAAAACTCTTGGATTTTTTTAAATGTTTAAAGTTCTGTATTAGAAAGCCTATTTAGCATGTCAGAATTATTTCTCATGTTACTATCCTATAGGAGAAGGTTGTTTGAGGGTTTTTAAACTCAAACATGTTACTTTTCATATACCACTAGCTGGGTTTTATTTTTCAAGAACATCTGATTCAACAGTGATCTGAAGTCTTTGTTCAAGCAGAATTCTCAGCAAGCTCAAATGCTAAGATCAAAAACATTGCAAGTTGTACTTTTGAAGCATCCCACATTTGTGAGGTTGCACATGAAAGCTTCAGGCAGAGAACATAAATTTTGAAATTAGAATTTATCAGTGTTTCAAACTGATCTTTTTTTTTTTCTTTCACCCAAACTATAAAGTTACATGTCTAATCAAAATAAAATATAAATGTGATACTAGATAGAAAAGTTGATAGAAAAGTGATAGAAAAGTTGGTGGCATATAAAGTACCTTAAGAAGAAAGGAAAAAATATCCTTACAAGGTTACTCTCATTTCATTATTACCAAATTAAAGTTGACCTGTCACAAGAGGCAAACTTCTTGTTGCTGCAAAATGTGTCTTTTTCTATATCCTTAATTCAGCTAATAACCTGAATAGGTTGTTTTTTGTTTTTTTTTTTAAACATTTTGCCTCAAATAAGAGTTCTAGCATAGCCATGATAAAGGCTGAAAATTATTGTCAAACGTACCTTCAATTTGTCAGAACTGTCTGAAGCATTCTCATTAAATTAAGTTATTAAGCACACGTAGGAGAAAATGAAAAGAAATGCCATATGCAATGCACCAGTGTTAAATTCTGTTAATTTTAATAAGTTAAATCCCCAGACTATTATTGTATTTCTGGAGAGAGATTGATTGATTTCTGCTGAAATGTCTTTTACCTCTGACTCTGCTTGTTGAGGGATAGATTGCCTAGTTTTTCCAGAGAGTTTTTTTACCCTTTTAGTCAAAATCTGTGTTGATTTGTTGTCTTTTCAGTAGGATTCTGAAATCTGCCTTACTTGTAATTTTGTACCTGTACTTTATAATTCATCATCCTTCCATTAAAAAAGTGTGTATGTGGGTATTGTTCTAGTGGGATATGAAAGTCAATGATGAAGTCCCTGAAGTGTCATTCCAACATCTGTTCTCCCTAATACACAGCCCTGTTGTATAAGCTATAGTAGGTTTTTTTGTTTTCCATATTATCTTTTTGTAATCAGAAAGGTCTTCTAGAGGTGGATCAGAAATATTAGTGTCCTAACCTTCAAGTCCACTTTTATTTCAAAATAAGAAGTGTGCATTTGCAACACTGCACTTTTTAATTTTAAATGTCTTAAGCTGTTAATCTGAAGAAGCTTTATTTCTGACTTTGATCTGAGGAACCCATTTATTTTAGTAAGCTCCCACATGAATATTGCTATATATACATTTGTTAATTATTTTGCTATATGTATCTGTTAATTACAGATTAGCTGCAACTTAAAGTCAGGCTTTTTGGTCCATATTAGAAACCTAATCTTTATATTCATTATTTGCATCTTATGAAGCAAAGGGGTTTTTTGTTGTATTCCCTCTACATTTACATGTTCTTTATTATTTGTCCTTATGAGCCCTCAAAGTTATAGCTGTTAAAAAATAATACTTGCAAGAAGAGGATGTAGAAGTGGAAATAGTGGGGAACTTCAAACGTTTGCACCACTTGTTAATTGTCAAAGAAGTTTTCATTAGTTTCTTCAGAAATGATAAAATGAGAAAATGTTAAATACTTTTAGCCTACAAATATGCATAATTGGTTAGGAAAGAGAAAACTGTCTCTTGAATTCAGAAGGTAGTATGTTTTTTTTTGTACACTGCAAGATGGCTAGCAGGATTATCATTCTTTAGTGATAATTTTTCAATGTGTAAAGGAATCCAGTAGATTTCTTTGCTAGAGATCTGAATACAAGAGTTACAGGTGTATTGACTATTAAACCTTTACATTATTAAAATCTGAACATATATATCACATGCAGAAGTTAAATTATCAGTTTTAAAAATATGATATACAACCCTTCCCAGTACTATATTTCTTTATTTTAAAAGTACTGGGAAAGCTAAGTCCATTGACTTTGTGTTCAGAAAGATGGTACAGCATTTCTAGAAGGCTCTGAAAACTCTTCTGGTTTAGAGTTTTCTATTTCGTCCTTGTAACAGATACCACATGTATGCAAATGTTTTGCTCTCCAAGCTGTCCCTTTCCCTGATTTCGCAATAAGTCTGTGTCTTTGTATTCTGGTCTGGTGGTGTCATTATAGTAAATATATACTATAGGCAGTGGTGTTGTCTCTGGTGAAGAAAAGATTTAAAGGTTACTCTTTGCACTGCAGTATAATACATATTCAAAAATGTATTGGAGATTTTAAAGAGAAGAGTAGTTAAAATAAAGTGGGTACTGCCTCAAAGGAGTAAGGCAGACACAAGATAGACCCTCTTCTGTAAAAATAGCTACAGCTTTTACAGTAAGAGAAGTACCACATATCAAGCGTGAATTCCTGAGACTGTGTCTATTTTTGAGGGTAATGATCATTTTTGTATATTGTTGTCATAACTTTGTCTCACTGATAGTATCCCATAATAATTAGGTTTATAATAAAATAGCAAATCTATCAAAATTGGGAATGGTTTGAGTGGGCAAAGAGAGCAGTACTATGGCAAATGTAATAATTAAGCAGTCCAGACAAATCACAAATATTAATCTTCTATATGGATAGGTTTGCAGTAATGCCTGAAAAAGTCCTTAATTGTACTCACAGCATTTTGATTAGAACTTGATTATGTTTCAGTCCAGTATAAGTACAGAAATAACAGGGGGAATGCAGGGAAATGGGATGGTTGTGCATTTTTTCCTGGCATTAGGAATGTTGGCTCAGGCAGGGAGCAGCCTGGGAGTCAGACTGGTCCTTCCCCTTGTACATGCAAGTGTGTACAGTAGGCAGTTGAACAGTGGGGAGACACTGAAGGCATTAGCATAGAAATAGCTCATTTGGATTCTGAGTGATGTACTGGGCTTGGCTCTTCAACATCCCTGTCTAGCAGCAGCCTCCAGCTACTATTCTGAGAAAGCTGGCCTGTTAGAGAAGCCAGACCTGATAGCTACTCTGTTTCCCTCAAAACGTGTTCCTATTGGATAGAAATGCTTGTCCGCCAAACTGAATTGACCGCGAAACTCAGATTTTTACATGTACAACAATATTTGGGTAGAGGAGATGTGGAAATTGGAATGTTTTGTGACTTCTACCTATAGAACTAATGGTCTAGATTTGAAAAACTGTAAGTGAATTGCAAGAGTATATTTTTTAATTATTTCTTAGAGAATAAATCATGTTCAATAATTTAGTCTTTGGGTTTTTTTGGTTTGGTTTGTTTTTTCTGGTTTGTTATTTTAAATTCTTTGTGTGCCTCTCCTGTGCTGTTTCTTACTACTAAGAATCTCCCAAGGGACAGACAGCGGTGTTTTTTTATTAAAGCATAAGAGTTAGGGGAAGCTCTGTTAAGATGAGGCATTTCTGTAGATTCTGTGAGTGTGTGCTGGTGGTGTATGTGGGAGGGTGGCTGCTAATTGCCTATAACCCTTCAGTATAACTATTCTTCTCTCCCCAGTGGTTTTATTTTCCTTCTCTTTCTTGTATTGAATTTGGGGTTTTTTTTGGAAAAGGAAGTTCACTTCTTTCTACTAAGCTCTAGAGAATGATGTTTCTTTGTTGTTTCCAATTATCTGCATAAAACAAAAAACCTTCTGCTTCTGCAGAGAAAGTGAATCACAGAGTGAAAATGACTCCATTAACCTCATTTGCACTGTTGGAGATAAACGGCTGTTGCGAGGTGTCTTAACCTTCCACCAAACCACCTAATAGTTGCCTAGTGCCCAGAGGAAATATTTGATTAGAGACATCATTTTTACTTGTTTCTATTTTACTGCTTTTTTTTTAATTGTATTACTTTCCATCTCCTTTTCACTGGCTTAAGGATTTGCTTTTAGTATGAGTGATAAATCTTCATTGAGAACAAAGATATGCAGCATGCATCTCAGTCCACTGTGTGCTGCTTTTTCTGACAAGCAAAGATGAATAGACTGTGCAGTAAGTTTCCTTTGGATGGATACCAGTCTATGGCATATAGAAAGTCCTTCTGTTCTGTATGCCTGTACAAAGCACACCCTATCTGGAGCCTTGTTCTTGGGGTAGAATTAATGTGTTTCTCGAAGTTGTGTTAGTCTAAAATACCATAGAATTAGAAGCGGTAGAAGAAGAAGGGAAGTCAAGTGAAAAGGAAAAATATATATTCCTCTGCTTCACATGTGCTGGGCTCTTCTCAACATGAATCTTCTCTTCTTAAAACCTGCCATCTGTAATCAAATCCTTTGGGTGGCATGCCTATATTTTGAATCAAATTATCCATTGTTATACTTGGGTGATTAACAGCTGTTAACAGTCATGGTCAGACTTCCAAGATGGTGTCACTAGGATTTCAAAAGCACTCAGACCATCATAATCAAAAGTATTATCAGATGGAAAGGGGGTATGGGATTGTTTGGGTTTTTCTTTTGTAGCTCAACTTCAAATGTGTTAAGAAGAACCAAAGTAGAGTTGTTAAGTGTTACATGACAAATGAACAGGCCCCAACCAATGACAGTTCAGGTTATCTGCTACTGATACAGGAAACTGAAGTCCCTGTTGACATCATTCTCTCTTAAGCCTGCAACTTATGACAACTTGATAAGGGAGAATGATGTTGGGTTGTACTTGCTTTAGTGCAAGTTGGTCAGACTTTTAATATGTCAGAGTTCCAGTTTTGGTGGCTACTTGTTTCTCTTGCATATATAACTATGAAACAGGGGGGCTGAATTTGCATTTCTTGTGGAAAGGATGCTTGGAAATCTTTCTCCTCATGGTCATAGTTCTACTGTAAATGTAAATACAAATCCATGAGGAGAACACAAAGCAGATCAAAGTAACTCAGAGTATAGTGTAATTTTGTCTATCTAGAACATTTATCTTCAGGAATCTTCTCAGGTCAATCCTACAAAATAATGACAAAAAGGAATGAAAGAATTGGTGCAGGCAGAAAGCTGATACTTTGTGCAAGCAAATAAAAGATCAAATCCATGATAATGTGAGTTTAGGAATGGCTATATGGGAGCTGGAATAACTTTAGCTTTTGAGTAAGTGCCTATTAGAGATGAGAAATGTCTGCTCGCTAAAAAATGGATGAAGTTCTGAGATGTGCTCTCCTTGTTATACAGCATAAATCTCTCACTCAGCCGAAGATGTTAGCACAGAGCATATATCTAGAAGTTTCTAAAAAAATAAACTGAATCTCTTCTCCTTTATTTTCTTGCAAGCACTAAAGCAAATTCCTGTGTGCAGCAGATCAGAGAACATCAGATATTTTGATACATTTTCTTTTCTCTAACTGATAATTAAACCCAAGAAATAACAAAGAATGAGAAAGACATGTATCGTCGAGAGTAAATCTGTATGGACATGGGAATGAGTAAACTGACCTAATGGAAGTCTGTTGTCTCTAATTTTGTGTGTATATTATTTCCTCTTGTACTGAATACAGTAGTTATTGTTGCCTGAGTCTCAGTCAGAAGCAAATTGTATCAAGTCTCCAAGTATTACAGAGAGTTCAATTGAAAATAGAGGAAATTCACTGTGTAGTATAGCTCTTGATTCGGAGGGAAAAGACTTATAAAAATTAGTAAAATTTCCAAAAGAAAAACTTTTGGATAAATACTTGGTAAAGAATCAGAAGAGAGCTATTACAGATACACTGAAAAGTGACTATACTTGTATCCTTTATGTCCCTCTTGCTGATGCCTTAGTAGGTCAAGCAACAAGGTCTTTGTTACCAGTAGCTGAAATAAAAATTACCTACAGGAGAGGAAGGGCAGGTTTTTCATCAAGCAGTAAATGTTGGGAGGAATATTAACCAATACTAATCACTAGACAGTACTAATTGGCACTTTATGGTTTTAGAACACTGCAAATAATGTAGTCGATTGATGGCATTAAGAATAACAAATAGGTCTGTGTGTGTTGAATTGTGTTGTGAAAAATGATGACATATGCTTTCCCAGTGTGTGAAAATAATCATACTTGTAAGTAGTAGAGAATACTAATTAATATACATGAATAGCACTTCTGCCAACATAACCCGCTTTTCAAGGGTATCCTGGCTCTGTTTCTATGTTTATGAATGTGGTTATTGTCCACAGACACAATTCAACACACCTACGGAGGAGGAGGTAGAGGAAAGGTAAATTTTTGGTGCCATCAGTAGGTTATATTGCTTTCAGAGACTTTTTTGTTTGGGGGAGTGACTTACTGTGCTTCTCAAAGGATTTTCCATAGTTATTAAAGTATCTGTGACTTCCCTCTTTAAATTAAAGTCCCTCCTTTTCCTCCCAATACCCTCTATATGTGAGACAAACTTTCAGTTGCATTTCAATGCTTTAAGTATGTAAATGACCAAGTATGAATATTGTAAACAAGCAGATGCCTACTTGCCATTGATTCTGATGGTAGTCACATAGCATGTTTCAGAAAATCTACCTGTAATAACTGTAAACACCAGTAACTTTGGAAATCTGATTTAATAAGTCATAAATGTATAACAGGAGGGAGAAAAAAAAAACAAAAAGGATAACCTTTAAATTACCTTGTCAGTGTCAAAGTATGTTTATGCTTAATTTGGCGTGGACAAAGTTTTGGTAGCACAGTACCGTATATTTAAAATTGCTGATCTCTTTTAGGAGGGAAACCAGCAAACTGCTAGATCATTTGGGGTTATTAAGTCCTGTCAAAGACACTATCATTACTTACTGGATGGTCACAATACCTTTTTTTTACCTTTTCTTATTTTCCTAAAAGCAATATGTGGCTTCTCCATCCCTGGTTGTGTTCAAGGACAAGTTGGATGGTTACCTTAGGAAACTGATCTAGTGGAAGGTGTATGTGTGTGCCCATTACAGGGGAGCTGGAACTAGGCAATCTTTAATGTCCCTTCCAACCCAAACTGTTTTGTGATTCTATGAATTTTTCTGTCTTGGACAATTAGCATAAACACTTACTGTAGAACTGTTAAAAATGCTGTGTTTATGAAGGAAGGGAAGAAATAGGATGCTTTTGAGGGATCAAGGTTGTATTGTCAACTGGAGAAAAGTGAAAGTAGATCTGTTGCTATAACAATAAAAGATGCTCAGCCTCCTTGAGTTCATCACCCATGATATGAAGTATATGCATAACTTAAATGATTGCAAGAAGTGATTTTACAGACATTCTGCTTCTGGACTGAGACCTGCATGCTTCTCAACTTGGTCTTGTCCAGCAAATCCAAATTAGATTAGACACAGTGTCATTTGTGTATTATGTAGTTTATGTAGTAAAAGTAACAGTCACTTGTGTAGTAATGCACAATGACTGAAAATCCTTCAGTAAACAAACTTTTATTTATCAATAAGAGCAAGCCAGATAGTGGTGCAGAACAGAAGTGTGTAGGACAGTTTTGTGTTTGTGTAGGAAGAATTTTGGTTTAATCTATAATGACAAAAGTATTCTCTAGATAGCATGAAGGATATATCCTTGTGAATCTTTTTCCAAGTAGATTAGGTCTTTAAAATAAGCTAGCTTTAATGATGCATGACAATGCTTCATCTCCTCCGTGCAGTTGCTTAATCTTCATCATTCTTCCTGACCAGGCTTCCCAACACACTCTCTGTACTTGCTTGTCATTTTTTTAATCACCATTTATTCCCTTAATTTGATATTAAATTTTTGATTCAGTAAATTGGAAGCTTTTTGTTGAACATTAGAATAGAAACAAGAGTGGGAGGGAAAGTTTGCCACCTTCTGTTGTTTGAATGTCTGAAAGATCATGGTGCAGGTAAACAGTGCTTAAGCTGTTAGTGATTCACAGTTATTCTGTAGGTACATGATGAAGAAGCTTGAGAGAGCACAAAGAGATGGGATCCTGCATAGCTTGGCCCATGTTGAAGAAAGGTCACCAAGGAATTACGCAACTGCAATAATAAATAAACCTTAAATCTTGAGAATGGTAGAGCTCTTTTTGTCAGCTATATATTCCGATTTAATTTTTAAACAAATTTTATTATGTTTATGATCTCAACAAAAGTAAAATAGGGTAAGTCTTTTTAAATGGAGTGATCTTTTCAGGGATCCCACAAATATTAGCAACAAGATTGTAACCATACCTCATGCTAGGGCCCAGAAATGTAGAAGTATCACAGCATCATATCCACCTATCATTTGCTAAGTGGCATTCTCACTTGGGTCGATGTCTGTATATTGCTGCATAAAAGCAGTGATTCATGTTTCTGTCTTTGAAATGTGTAATTAACTATTGTGATGGGTCTACAAAATGACGCAGCCTTGTGCACATACATGTACACAGGTTAACAACGTGTTCAGCAGAACTGGGTAATTTTATAAAGAAGCCTAAACACTTTCTACAAGTAATTAATTGTTTTTAGTGCTCAAATGAAGGTGCAAAGTCCATAGTTGATGCAATTCACCTATAGAAACAATTTCTGAATGTCATACAGGCATGTGAAATCCAAAGGGGTTTTTTGTTGCTGTCTCTGTTCATGCTTGGATCTGTGATAGGCAAATACTTACATTAGAACTAGATTATGCCCTGTGTAAAGTCTTTGGATCTTCCCCATGGAAGCTTTTCAGTTATGTTCAGGCACTGTAGATGAGACCTGTCCCCCAAGAATTGACTTGGTTTGCATACATACTTTATATAATCAATATACTGAGATCTGAAATGACTTTGTAATTTAAAATTGAAGAAGATAGATTTTCAAGCCCCACATTTGTGAGAAGAGTAGAAAAGCACTGAAGCCAAGGGTCACCATGGCAGTTTTCAGAAGAATTTTCATTACTTATTGAGGAAATTTCCATTATTTTAGTATCTTCTGATATTAAAATATTAATCTGTTATAATATCTTTTGAAAGTGTTGTGTATACTATAATACTGCTATTAGAAATGTACTTGGAGTTACTGTGGACTCCACTGCATTCCTTACATGGCTGTATTTAAGAAAGACTTTGACTGATAAATGTACTCTTAGTACATCATGACAGCTAGGCAACCAGCCTGGTCTTTACATTTTCCCATTACATTTGTTTCCCCAACCAAGAGCAAATGTATAAGGACTCTGCTTGGCTTTCAGTTGTAACCCAGATTTTGCTGAGCTGCAAAAAAAATTAATCTTTTCTACAACATTCAGGGTTGTCTTAAGAAAATTTGTTTATATCCACCATCTTTCTTTCTTTAAGTTCTGGAGTCTGATATGCAAAATATTTTTCCTTAACCATCATTTTTTATTTATCTGCTGCAAAAATAGTGTCATTTACCCAGCTCACTCCATTTTCTACTTAGCTACTTTTAGAAAATGCAAGGGCAGGAAGAATCTGATTATTAGCAGTTTCAGAAACAGCTTTAGAGTTTACTGCTCTACAGAATCACAACTGTGACTTGCCTTTCTAATCCTATTGATCTGCAGTTTCATTAACTTTCAGCATCTCAGAAGCTTGCAAGCTATATGTAAGATGTCCTTGCTCAATAAAATAAATAGCAATGTTTTGCTTGTATCATAAGCCCAAGGCAGTTTCAAAAATACTTTGCTTGTCATGAAAGCAAAAAGAGGGATTTTCTTCAAAGTGCCTGGATAATTTTAAAATAAAATTAATTAGAAAATAGATTATTGTATGTGTAGGGTTTACAATAAAAATATATATTGAATAAAAATAACTAGTTTATAAAATATTTCTTAAAACAATACTTGAGTATATCCCATTCCCCTCATATTGTCAGGCCCATCAGTAACAAGCTGAGGTGAATGCTTTAACCTGCCTGAACTTCATGGTGATGTTTCGGTTTGTGCTTCAGTCAAAGGTCTTGTTCTTCATTGAATGCAACTTGCTATTCTATGTTGTAATATGTTGCAGCACTATTTATGATTTTCTAATTACTACATTTCATCTGAAATCCAAATTTCTTAAAAATTCCTCTTTAACATAGTGATATTTTTTATTTATCATCTCTGGTGAATAATTGTCTATCTTAGTTAATAGGAAGTGTGTATTTGACTTTTTCAGTAACTTGTTTTCTAGCCTAAATTACAGATTGTAAGATAACAGTGTATTTCTCTTTTATCCTCTTAAAAGTCTGCTCTGGGGGAAATAAAGCTGCTGATTTGGATAGGGTTCAACACATTCCAGCATCTGTATGTGACTTAGTGAGCAAGTTAATATCTGCTGTTCAGTTCAGCTACCTATAAAATTAGATTAAAAGTACTAATTTGGGGGTGACTAATTAAAAAATTACAGTAGACAACTTTATATTTTCTCTTTATTTTCACTACTTTTGTGTTACTTTTCCTTGAATATTCAAGCCCTACTTTTTTATGACTAGAAATAATTACAGAAAGCTCATTTTAAGCCCCAGTGATTGCATAGTTACTGAAAGTGGTTTATGTTCATTTGTCAATTTTGAAATTTGAGCTGTTGTAAAAGCAAAACTGTGTGATAATAAGGAAGTTTTATGAACAAATGTGCTGTTTCAAATAGATTGTTAGATATATAAAGGCATTTAAGATTTTGTCCTGTTTTGGAAGGCTTATATGCTTTCCAGACATCATGAACTGCGAATTGTATATGCATTACATCTGTAGTATAAAAATCCATCATGTGATTTCCAGTTTGTGATACATGAGGTAGTTACAATAACAACCTGATAACAGGGACAAACTAAACCAGAATGAACTTTTAATTGCTAACATAATTTCACTTGTAAATTGAAAATGAATGACTGAGGAAATTCAGAAATAATTTCCTTTAATAAATAAGTTTGAGAGATACATAATTTTTATGAACAATTTGCTAATTATTTTCCCTAAGGAATGCATATGTGTCTTCTGATAAATTACTTAGGGTTCCACTTTAATAAATTGAATCAGAGAGACTTACTGCAGGACTTCTTTGAAGTTTGGATTTATAATAGAATGACACAATGCAAATCAATTTTCAGTTATTGTTAATGATACCAGTGTTATTACAAATTAATTATTTTATGCACACAGGATAAAGATGACACATCCAGGAATATCCTTCGAAGACACATTGAAATTAATACTCTTGAAAGAGTAATATGACTAAATCTTCCTGCTTATTAATATGTTTTTGACAAGCAGTTAATTTACAGAGATTACAAAAAGAGATTTGTATTAATAAAATATCTAATAATATAAAGATGGTACTGTGTTCAAGAATGAAATCTTTTAGGTAAATATAAAACAATAACTTTTTGTTTTACTAAGAGAGAAGGACAATTTGTTTTTTTTTAAACTGATGCAAAGCTCATTTTTTAAGTCAAGAAGAATAAAACAGACATTATTTTGTAACTTCCTGAGAGTTCATTCTGTCTCCTAAGTAGCAGTTGTATACAAAAGGAGGAAAACGAATATACTTCGATATTTCATGCTCATGATTTTGCAACCCATTAAAACAGGTACACATTAGGAAAACCAGAACTTCTCTTTCTTCTAAGAGTTTTCATATCATGGAGTCATACATTTTCATATCTCAAAATTTTCTCTGCAAATGGAGATGTGGTAGTTGCTGGCATGAAAGACTTCAAATATGCTATATTGTGTGTATCTGCACCAACCAGATTTAACCTTAGAGGCAGTGAAGGGATGCACCACTGTTTCATAGCTGGGCTTTGTTGATATACTGATGTCAAATGTCATAGAATCGTTGCCAAAATGTGAGTGTTGGAGATAGATGAAGTGTTATTTAGGGGAAGAAAATAAGTGGGTAATACTTAAAATGCCACCTTGAATTAGATGGAAACTCAGAGCCTTAAAATGTTCACTTTTGTATTACAATAGAAAAAACATTAAGCTGATTAAAGCATTACAGAGAAGTGCTTTGCTCTGTGATCAGAACACTGTGTAGATTACAAAACAGAATAAATGCTGTGGAAATCAATGATTATTTTTTTAATGTATTGTTCTACCAGGTCCATTACACGGTAGGGGCAAATTCTGTCTTTGCAGGAGCAGTGTTATTGCAAGGATAAACACCACTTACTTCTTCAAACTTCATGTTAATGCCAAGACAATATATTTTGCGAGAGAGTGATTGGAGGGACAGCTTGTATTTATTCTTTTATTCCATGCTATATGTTTTCATATATTTTTTTTGAAAAATAGGAGTTGCAAGCCAAATGATAAAAATGACTCTGATTCCTAAACAGCCTGTTTTTCAGTCTGTCTTGGAAGCTGAAGGAAAACTGACGAAAAATAACTTGTGGTATATGAAAGATAATGAACTCCACAGACACTAGTACCATTACTCTGTGCACATGGGAAATCTTGATGGACAAAGGACAATGTAGCCAAGTAATTTTTGGGTGTAGAAAAGTTAATCCAAAGCTGTAAGTAAGTAGGCATTCGTAATGTGCAGTGAAATCACAGCTTAATGTCCAGGGTACCTTCAGGACTTTGCTTTCTGACTTCATAACCACACCACTGTCTCTGCTGCCTTTCTACAGGAGATGTAGAACAGTTAAGGGGCACTGAAACAATAAGTGTCCCAGAACCCACACATCTTGTGGGTTTGTCATCAAGGGCATTCCCTTAAGCAAAAGGCATTGAACTCTAGAAAACTTAGCAAAAACTGTCTTGCCTTTTTTAAGACTACAAATGTAATACATTTTCATTTATTTTGATTTTTTTTTCTTAATTTAACTCGGTCAGAGTATTATAGACAGCTGGTTATGTATGGTACCATGCACTTACTCATTTGTCAGTGGAAGGACTTTTTCAAGCAATTCAAACATCTTGTTCCCACTTAAGTCTAAATCTTGATGTATGCTGGATAATGCATGCTTTATATACCTGCATCTTGTCATTTCTTTTCCTTCATTCTCTGGGTTAATCTGATTCTAGAAACACATTAATTTCTTAAATAACTGAAATGTATTTTTGAGAACGTGCCCTTACCTTGTATCTCTACACATCATCATGCTTTTTTACTTACGATTGGTTATGAGACCCTGAATTCCTTAGGCAGCATTCTTCCTGCTGTTCTGCCTCTTACTTTCTTTCTCTCCCCCTAATTTTTGACTCTATCCTATTTGCCTCTTTCCCAGCAGACTGCCCAGTATCTCTCAATCAGCGTGAAGAGATGAATGACTTCTATTGCACAAAGAGAGCATGAAGCCTGTGCACAGTGCACTCTAATTTGTCTTCTGTCTGAATGGAAAGCAGGCTCTATCACCCAGGCTGCCAGGCGAGGTTGAGGGATGGTAGCTCTGATAGGTTTATCATGTGTTCTCATCTCTAAGAAAGTTAAATGGAAACGTAAAGTTCCCAGGCATTGGTTGGGTACATACTGATAGCATATTGCTGCTGGCACTAAAGTTTAGATCCACACTGAACTGTCAGCATCTTTTTCTTTTAAAAGGTGTAGGATGTTTGTACTTATAATCCCAAAGACAGCAATTTCAAGGCAGGTGTCATAATGTCAATACAAATTAAGTTTAAAATGTAAAATGTATTACTGAACAATTCTCTTTTTTTGGATGAAAGCAAAAAAGCTTCACTTTCAGATAAGCATCCCCCATGCACACATTGCCTCACTGAATTTGTAAATTACACTGCAGTGCATGGATTGGAAGGACTGATGCTGATGGTGGCCTAGAATTCAGAGTCTGCACATTTTTCATGACAAACAGAAGGCTGCAAGAGAATCACCCTGTGAGAAAAGAGGTAGATAAAGAAGTTTAACAAACAATTGCAAACAGTCTTATCACCATATGTCCTAAATTAACATCTCTCGTCTCTTTTTTTGTGGTTTTGATTTTTCTCCCTGTTCCCTTTAGCATGTATTTTGTGTTTAATTCTACTCCATTTCCTTCTCTCTGCCTTTATGTAGAAGTACATTTCAATCCAATCTGGTTTTCTTCACTTACCCTAAGAACATGCTTCACTTAGTAAAGATCTCCAAAAGATTTAACTACACCAGACCACTTTGGCACTAACAAGAGTTTTCACTGACTTCACTATCCTGATACACCTTGTGGAAGACTGTATTGGAAAATACAGGTATTGCTTAGAAATTTAATGGAGTTGTTTCTCCTTGTGTCTACTTTTTATTGTTCTTCAAAAACAAATGGACGAACACTGATGAATCATAAAATGGCTAATTGCATTCCTTAATGGCAGGATTACACCTACAGTTGCAACTCTTTCCCTAGTAAATTCTGGACACTTCTGACTACCCCAGTAATCTCTTATGTGCTGTACCATCATGTGCCACAGAAGTCCCGTAACATGAAGGCAGATGGGTAATTAGAATAAGGGAGCTAGAGGTTTTGGACATGGGAAGAATGCTTTACTTGCAAAAAACAGTTTCTTGTTGAGGGGTGATCTTAATAAATTTAGATTTCTTATTTCAAGTTCCTTTGTTTTCCTTAGTTTAAAATATAGCCAGTTTCTCTGTCCCATATGTTCTTCCCAGGAGAACACAATGACCTGGCAAAAAGGAATGCAGATGCCAACGAAAAATCAAATATAAGGATGACAGTTCCCAGAAGTGAGGCAAAAAAGTACATTCGGTTGGTGTTTTTGGATTGACAAGAGTGCCATAGAAGGAGGAACTAAACTTTGTGCTTATGCCTTAATCTGGAATGTTGCTGCTATTAAATGTCAATTAATTTCCCCACTATGCTTTAGGTATTCATATTCCCTAGTATAGGATTGCTTAGACAATAAATTACTGTAAATGTAAGATGCTGTTTATTCTAAAAATCATCTGTTAATGAACTGCTGAAAGTTTCACATTAAGGATCTTATTAGATCAATGTCAGAATGAGGATTAACAGTGCAGTTATCCTCTTTCTGAATGTATACCTCTAGGTATCCATCCTCATACTTTCATTTTTACTGGTAAGAGAGTTGGAGAGTTTGACTTTCCAATTCTTAGCTTGGCTACAGTACCCTGTAGCAGATCTGATAGAATTTGGGTTCCTGCAGCTTTCTCTTGAGAGTGAAAGCCTAGTGGGTCATTAAATGACACCATTGCTTTTTTCAGTAAGATGAAAAATTTTGCAGAAAAGACTTGAAAAAACCAAACCAAATCCAAAAAGCAAACAAGATACATGAATGTATCTCTACTAGTGCACATGCTGTTCTGTTTACCTCAACTCATATCCCAACAGAGATGTGGCCTTCTCTCAGAGTGAAGGGAACTGTCTGTTTTCAGAGACCTATCCCATTTCATGCTACCAGTAGCTTTTGTTTGTTTGCCTGTGCTCATGGGCTTTTCATGTTCTGTGCAAATGTTACTTTAAAGGTCGACTGGACAGAAGGCAAGATCATCAAAGCTAATAATTCTGGTATTCGTTAACAGCTCTCAAATTTTTGGTGAGAAGAGGCTTTGGCCATTTAATTTTTTCCTGTCTTTTCCTTTGACAGCTTTCTTTTGCATTAACCCATACAGTTCCACAGTTCATACGGTTCTCAATAGTCAGACAAGTAACACTGGTTTTCTAAATTACTGCAGACCTGCTCCTAAATTCATCATCCTTGTGTAATGGGCTGATACATGTAAGTATAGGTCTGTTGAAATCCCTACATTTGCCTGCTTGGGCTATTCAATTAGGCACACAAGGAACAACCATGCTTGCATGACCTGACATTTATATTTCCAGTAGATGAGCAATAGCTACATGATAGGAAATATATCTGTGACAAAGAGCTGGGATTTGTGGGGGAAATAAGAAATTGTCTTGGGATAGTGAATTAGCTATCATTTAATTTTTAGAAGGCAGCTGATGAAGTGATCCATTGACTTGCAAATGCATTAAACTGTTGATTTCTTGCTGAATCAGCATGGGGCAAAACTAGTCTGTAGGTCTAGTAAACTGTATCAAGGGGAGTTCTTCTGGCCCTGAAGAAAATAGATGATTAAATAAAAAATATGGTAATGCTGATGATGAGAAGGTTTAATTTCACAATATTAAATAGTGCAGAGAAGATGGATGAGAGGTGAACTTTTTAACCAAGTAAGGGAGAAAAACTCCAGTGAAACATCCAGCAGATTAAAAATAAGAAAGGGTCCTGCAACTACTAAAGTGCTCACCTTCCGGTGCTCTTTTCAAGCTTGTATTTTGCTTTCTGTTCTTAATTTCTTTGTGAGCTTCATTCTCCTCCCTTTTTTGTGTTCTGTTGAGAGCATTGGATCCTCTTTTTTTTTCCTTTTGTCTTGTTTTCCCTTTTGCACTTAATTCTCTTGAAAATGGATAACATTGACATCTGAAGCAAGAAATTACTAGTTACCAGGAATTCACAAACTGCTGTCAATGTTACCTGTTATTCAGAATTTGGAGGTGCAGAGCTCTGAAATACTAGATCAATCATTGCTCTTTGCTGAGTGGGCTCTGCAGTTTTTTGGTAGGAGCTTATGCCAGTATGGGTTGCCTAAAATGACAGAACCTTTTTCGCAGCAGTCATCCTGAAGTGTTTGCTTTTCTCCTGTCTCCTGTGCCTCTCAGAACATGGGGCTGAAAAAGGAGATGCAAAACATTAGCCTCGTAACTTACAGCCAAATATTGTAGAGGGTAGCCCAAGAAAATGATAACATATTTGATTAATAAAAGGAAGTGTACGTCATGGATTAATCCCAGCTGGCAACTAGACACCATGCAGCCACTTGCTCACTCCGTGCAACAGGATGGGGGAGAGAGTCAGAAAAGTAAAACTGAAAAAACTTGTAGGTTGAGATAAAAGATAGTTTAAAGGTAACTCACCCAAGCAAAGCAAAATAAGGAATTCATTTACCACTTCCCATGGTCAGGCAGGTGTCTAGGTGGGTGATAGAGCAGGACTTCATCACACATAACAAGTTACTTGGGAAGACAAAATGCCATCACTCTGTGAACGTCCCCCATTTCTGTCTTCTTCCCCAGCTTTACATGCTGAGCAGGATATCCTCTGGTCTGGGATATCCCTTGGGTCAGTTGGGATCAGCTGTACTCTCTGAACTCCTCGTGCATCCACTCAGCTGGTGGGGTGGGATAAGAAGCAGAAAAGGCCTTGACTGTGTGTAAGCACTGCTCAGCAATGGCAAAAACCTCCCTGTGTTATGGGATATTTTCACTGTTTTCAGCACTGTTTCCAGCACAAATCCAAAATGTAGACTTATACTAACTACTGTAAAGAAAATTAACTCTGTGCCAGCACAAAACCAACACTATCTGCCTAATTTGGTTTTGATTAATTTAAATTTTCCTGTACATTATGTTTGATTATGTTCATGTTTCTTGTCAAGCCATCTTGTGTTCTGACACTAGACCGTTTAAATTCAAGGCATTTTCCTTCTTTGAAAAAGCAGAAGATACTATATGAAACTCCAGGAAACGATGAGCTTTCCTGAGCTGTGATCATGTGTGAAAAAGTTTCTCCCTGTGGGTAGCTAACAATAACATAAACCAGGATTCAGGCCCTTATCAGGCTGTTCCAGAGTATATACTTACTTTGAAATCATTGAGAATGTATTGTCAGTAAAGGTGCTTGTCATATCTCTCCTGCCTTATCAAAGGTTAGCCATGCAAAAGATAGCTCTTAGTCCTAGTTATTAAAAGGTTTTGTGAAGGGGTTAATGCAAGTCTGTTGCCTGGTTAGACCTCAGCTGGGACATTGGTCTAATATTTTCTTAGCCTTTCTTTTGAATAGACCTAAGACACATGGAAATCATTTCAACTACTTGTGTCTTGTGGGGAAAAGTCTAAATGTCAAGCAGTAGCATCAAAAGCCTTTGAAATTGGATCTTATTCTGAAAAGAGTTATGTTTATCAGCACAGCAACATTTATTTTCCAGTAATGACTATAATCTCAAAGCTGCTTCCACAGCCAGTGTTAGAAGCATTCTGCTACCAGGAACCTGGGAATTGTTTCTTGGATCTTAACCATACTTCCACAAAAAAAGCTGTGATATTTGCCATCATGATTTGCACTTGTGACAGCTGCATGAATGGACATAGACAGTTCGGTATTCTCAATCCCCTGCTCACCATTTGCTATGCACTAAAAACAGGAGTACATGGAGACCCCTCAAAGAACTGATGGTTCTTCTCATGTAACAAAAAGTCTTAGAAGTACAACCTACAGGACTGAAGCAAAATCTGTTCATGATATAAAGAGGATGTTGTTTTGGTTGTCAGTGTCCTGCCTCTCATAAACTTCCATGAATTCAGGGAAGGATCATGTGGAAACTCCATGCCTTCTTCCTTTTGGCAAGTGAAGGGGCAAAAGGGTTGTTGTTTTTTTCATCAGTGTGTGTGTGTTTGTGCTTTGGACTGTCCACTTTCTCTTTCATGCAGAGCAGTCATTGTAGTTTCAGGGTCATTCTATTCATCAGCTTCTCAGCATCCCAAATTTGGAACAGATAAAGTACCAGAAGGGGAACTCCAACCTATAATGGAAGGAACAGAGTGCCCTGCTGAGCCCTGCTGTTGGGCTGCATCAGTCAAAGCTTCATGGCAGGAGGTCAGATGTGCAGAGATCATCACAAAGAGTTTGCTTAACTTCTCTGAAGTCTGAATTTCAGTAGCAGTTGCTCAGTATATTACTAGGTATCCATGTTTTAAGGTAAAGCAGTAGTACATGATTGAATTAGTCAGGACATGGATCACAGCACTAGGAACTCTGTACAACATCCAGCCTGGGATATTTGTGATCAGTTACTCATGCAGGAAGAAAGTCTGGTAAGGCTACTGCTGTACTTTACTAGTACTCTACTTTCTCTGTAAGATAAATTATTTTATTTAGTGATACTTTTTATCTGCTTTAAATTGTACTAAGCGGTTGAATGTGAAGGGAAAGCCAAATGGATGTGTTGAGGAAGTGTAAAGAAGGCAGAAAGCTCTCAGGTTCTGTTACTTTGATCTCATAACTGAAGCAGCCTTTTGTTGTTGCTTTTTCTTGCTTTTCTGGATCAGATGGCTCTTAGGCTATGGCTGTCCTCTTAAATTAGACCATGCAAATATGTGTACAGTTGCATTTCAGGTTCATATACTACCCTTCCATGTATGGTTTCCCTACAGATCCTGTTTACAAGTTTTAAGATACCTCTCTTTTGTATCTTTTAGTGCTCCATAAGCAGTTTTCAGTGTATGCTGGAAGAAAGCTTGTGGACAATGTTTCTGTATATATTGAAACTGGGTTTTTATCTATTAAATGAATATAAATTCTGCTGATATAGGTTGACATTCTTTCATTTAAAGGTTTAAAGAAAAGTAAGGAACAGTATCTGGAGTCTGCCTCAGACTATTAAAGATAAGGTCCCAAATGAATGTTTGTCTTCGCTGAAGGCAATAACTTTGTATCAGGAATAAATTCAAGTAGCATCTGGAAGGTGACATGACAAATAGTCGAGCTGTGTTAGTTTTATTCAAGAATACAGTATTAAATTGAGAAATTAGGTATAGATGTTTGTGCATCCATGAAGTTTAGCTTCACTACTTTGTATTTTCATAAAGGAAATATATTTACAGAGTCTTCTTCCCTGAGTTTACTTTCTACTTACAAGCTACTGTGTTTCAGTAGTTATGACAACTTTCCACCTTTCTCTGTGAAAGCACTTAGACTTTTTTTCTTCAATACAATACTTAATAGGATATGGACAAAAGGTCTGTTTTGCTTAAGTTTGGTCACACTGCTGTGAAACTGGTTAGGATTGCTCAGAGAATCACTGGCAGAGATATTAGCAAAAGTGATTTTAATACAAATACATAAAAGTGGGATTCAACAGAATTTGATGGCAATACACACAAAAGGAAATTGTGTCAGAATTGGCAATGGTTTTACAGAATTGGATTGAAGTGATTTATATAGAATTGGACTGAAATTATGTGTATAGAAACCAGAGTTATAAAGTAATAAGGGGGACCCTTCCAGCAAGTCAAGAGGCTCAGAATAGACCCCCTTGCTTTCTAAACTCCTCACAGAGCCTAGGTGGAGCTGAATCTTGTTCTAGTCTCAGATTTGGTCAGTGGTTTATGTCCAGTTGAATGAGGGAGGTTGAGGTAGAGAGATTGAAGGTGAAAAGGATAAGGGAGACCTTTCTGTGAGTCATGAGGTTCAGATTGGGCTCCCTTTCTTTCTGAACTCCTTCTCAGAGAGGAGTCTAGGTGTTACTTAGTTTAGACTTGGTCTCAAACCTGGTCAGCAGTGTTCATCTGAAGGATTACAAATGTCATCTAGCAACAGTTTTAAGGTGAATCACAAGATTTCTAATACTTTATTATTGAAGCTAACACACATGCACTTACAATTAAATATCTAAGCTAAAACATACATACTAACTTGGTGTATATATATATATATATATATACACACATACATATGTTAAAAATTTGCCTTGGGTGCAGTGAAAAGTATAACACAATGCTCATGTCAGCTTTCTCAGCACTCCTCAGCGAGCAAAGGGTTGAGTCAGTGAGCAGAAGTAATGGTTCAGATAAATGATCCCCTATTTTGCAAACTTGAGATTTTATGGGCTCTGAGAGGCATCCCTCACAGAGATACCTGATTGCAATCCATTGTGGTCCAGGAGAGCTCAAAGGGTCTCTCTCAGGACCACTGTTCATAGGGTTGTAAGATGATTTGCTTTAGCCATCAGCAAATTTGCATCCTGGCCTCCATTTGGTGTCAGTTTCACCAGTTGCACAGTAGTCACATTCCAGGTTGTCAGGGGATGAGCAATCGTCCCAAAAGAGCTCCTGGTATGATCATGAAGTACCCTAATTTCCTGTTCTCTGTGTGCCTCTCCCCACCTTTGAAAAGCAACCTGAGTGTCTGGTACGGCCTAGCCATCTAACTCCTTGCACCTTTGCAAAGCCTGTGGCTTAACAGGAATTCCTGGGAAAGCAGAGAGGTCCAGGAGAGGGGGTTGGGGTCTGGATGGATGCACCATCATGGTCGTTAAACAAATGAACTAAAATTTGGAATACAGTTGGTAAAAGAATAAACATTCCTACCTGTCTCTAGTCAAGTGTCTCACAGATATGATAGAAATACACCGATTTTTAAAAAGACAAAGTATAACCACTGCTAAAAAAACAGTGCCTAAAGTTATATATTTAACCATGACAACCAGTTGTTCATTTTTCCTTGCTATAAGCATAAACTGAAGAGAATCATGCCTTCTAACCTACTACTTTAAAAAGCAAGTAGCATATGAAATTGGAGTGCACAGAAAAAGCAAACTAACAGATCTAATTTAGTTGCTTTGTTACTTTGTCTGTCTTTAGTAATGATGCTTTTACAGGGTTAAACTAGAAAGCATCTTTGGCATATTCAGCCATGCAAAGTATTTGCACTAAACCCCAAACCGTATTTAAGTATCTTAGTTTCCTTAAAACCTTTCAGTAAGAGCTGCAACACTCAATTTCATTCCAAGGCTTAGGAATCTCCCCTTGACACAAATCATCTCACTGTAAAGGGAAGGTTAGTATATGGGGGTTTTAGCATTTTGGTAGAGAGGATGAGATGCAACTCAACTGCCTCTGTGAGTTTCATTCTGCAACAGTAGATTTCTTTAGAGAGGTGTCATTTTTAGGAACTGAAAGGAAGATGAAACTATGTGGAAAGTTCACTTCCATTTTGTAAACCTTTGAAGAGGGAAATCTTCTTGTTAATGCACTTGCTTTTCATGACACCAGATTCAGTGCTGCGTAAAGTTTGGTGAGTTGTACTTAGTTTCATTTTAGTCTGTCACCTTTATTGCCATGTGTATCACCTTATCTAACATCACAAGGTGTTAAATGATGTTGCTTGTACCTGGAAGTGACAGGATATACATCTAGGGATCAGAATGCTCCAAACATTTAGCAGAACATATGCTGCCTGTGGATGTTTTCTGTGTGAAAATACCCAGTTTAGCTTTGAATAGAGCAGCAAAGACAAAACTCACAGCTGGCACTGTTCATCTCTTTGGATCCCAAGGGGAAGATAAGACAAACAGGACAATACCCTCTCTGTTCTCAATATTCTTCTCTCTCTCTCCTTACCCCACCATTCAACATAGGGTTTTAATCGTCCCATTAAAAAAAAATGAAGGAACAGAATGCTAACATGATTTTACTTTT
This sequence comes from Melopsittacus undulatus, assembly GCF_012275295.1. Classification (NCBI taxonomy): domain Eukaryota; kingdom Metazoa; phylum Chordata; class Aves; order Psittaciformes; family Psittaculidae; genus Melopsittacus; species Melopsittacus undulatus. Next base: position 147,796,591 of record NC_047527.1, read on the forward strand.
TAGGATACCTAACGATATTGGTGGGTTAGCCATGATGCCTTTTAATTCCCAGTGTGCTCATATGTGGGCAGCTGAGTGTGATCCCAGGAACACCAAAGTATTCTCAACTCCATAGGTGCTAGGAGGTTGATACATTGAAGATGAGGTACCCTGGCTGAAGGCTTTACTTACTGTGAATCATAGAATTGTAGAATAGTTAGGGTTGGAAAGGACCTTCTCTTCTCCAGGCTGAACAACCCCAACTTTCTCAGCCTGTCTTCATATGGGAGGTGCTCCAGTCCCCTGATCATCCTAGTGAACATATACTTCTTATTTGCTGTCTGTGCTATAAATTCTTCATCATACCACTTCGTGTCTCTGCATCAGACTTTTGCAGTGAAGGGGATAAAGTGATCTTTTAACAGAACATGTTAGTGTTAGTCTGAGTTCTCTAGATGATCTGTAAGGTTTTTTATTCTTGTGAATTTAATCAACAACTAACAGTGAAGTATTTCAGAAGGACTGGTGAAATAATAAGCGTAGATAAGATTTAATTGAGAGGGAAGTTGGATGATGCACAAAAAAGCAATCTGAACTTTACAAATAAATTAATGGGCTCTAAGCTGACTTGCCATTTAGGAGTGAGTTCTTGGGGTTACAGTAGAAAATGTCAAATCAGAACTCTATAGTGGTCGAAAAACTAGTTGACATGATTCATTAGGAGAGAGGCACAGACAACAAATTTGAGAACAGGATTGCATAAAACTGTAAAATACCTCCATCTTCAAAACAAAAGGTGACATGATCAGTTGTGAGGCACCTTCTATACAAGGCGAAAAAAAATATGGACTAGGCTGTAAAATGTGACTGTTGATGATAGATCTCTTTGAAATCAGAAGTGTCAGTGTGAAGGGGAATTGGTTGTGATTTCTTTCAGTACAAGAAGTAGGAGACAACCCATGAAATTTGCAGTTTTGTGCCTCAAAAGTTGGAAGAGGGGGCAATCATTCATATGTTTTGTAGTCAAGCTATGGCATTCCGTGTCAGGGGATGCTGGGGATGATAAAATGTGACCAAAAAGCAATTGTATTTTTTTCTTTTATTCCCACTGAGAGCTATTAGAAAACAAGCAGCACCCCTGACTCAGAACTCTCTGATCAGCAACTTTCTGAAGGTCAAGAGGGTGTTATGGGGAAGTATCACTGTGCAGCTGAGTGTTGTCAAAGAGGGGTTTGGGGATGGAGAGATGAGTACAATATTTTTAGCCTATGTAAAAATTTGAGTGGACAAAAGGCAAATTCTTCTGTCCCGCAGGCTTATTGGAAATGATGTGGAGGTTGCTATGTTTACAATCAAAAATGATCTAGTATGTCCTTCTCAGAGGCAATCTATCGGTGTAGATCACACTAGGTGCTAAATGTGTTCAGTTTTCACTCAGTTTGAAACATTAGCAGAGCAAAAATGCATCTTGTAAGAGTGTTTTAAAAGGAAGCTCATGTTTACCATCAGTAAATTAGGTAAGTTGAGTTTTGATAAGATTTTAATTGTGCTTTCAGTCCTTTTTAGTAAGATTCCAGAGGACAAATACTTATTTCTCCTAAGGGATGAGTCTGATATACAAGCTCTGTCATGGCTCATTACTGCTACATTCAAAATGGCAATTTACAAAGTTTCATATGACTGAGAAGAAGGTCTGATAAAAGAAAATAAACATATCCGTGTGGTTTACACTCTGTGAGCATAGCTGCTATTGCCACTCTTGTCAGCAGATTTAAAGGTGCCAGGTACTTCATAACCTGGATTGCACACGGTAGACTTTACTTAAACTATATGAATGAAATAGGAAGGTCCTGATCATGCCACCTGGTGAATGGCACTTACCCTAGTGAGAAAGTTCAAAATAAATAGATGAGGCCAAATGGCTCAAAGTACTAATAATATATTTTTCTTTAAATAAGCAGTGTGTCAAACACTGTGAATTTTGCATATTTATGGAAATACAGAAGGTGGAGGAAGAATGCATCATCCTAAGGGAAGTAAAAGTCATACTATATAAAGACAGGAGTTGTAGCCTTGATTCTCCTTCAGGGCTTTTTTTTCCCCAGACCAAACCACATAAAGATAGTGATATTTGAACATTATCCAGGTATCACAGTTTTTATTTTCTGTTTCATCATTGAGTGACCTTGTAAAACCTCAGTTCTTTTGCCCCTCCTTGGCCTTGAATGCATCAGTGTGGTGTGGCATCGTGGTCTCATATGGCTTTGGAGTCTGTCAGCTACGTGAGCTTTTGTGTTCCTTTGTGAAGGGTATAACCCCCAGGAATAAAACCGTAAAACCATTACTTTGGATTGTGGTTGTGTATTTGCACTCCAGAATTGCTGTATCTTTTGATATTTTTCTAGTGTCTTGTGGTCTATCTGCCTGTTTACTTCTGAGTAAGTGGCCTTCATACTTCATCATGCTTTATGGAATTACAGATAACAGTTTGAGAGTTAAGTATACTTCTGACATTTGTGTAGTCACTTTTTTACCCACACAGCATTCTGCATCACGATTTCTGCAGTGTAACTATATATTGTATGAAGAAACACATGCTGTTTTCTTTTGATCCTGCTATCTTACCTTCAGCTTCGCATCTCTTACTTTAGGACAAAAATACTACAGAGGAATCATAATAAAACAGCAAGAAACCTGTTTACACCCAATCTGGCAAGGTATTAGCCATGAGCTGCGTGGGGTTTGAATTGATAACACACATTTGCCCTGCTTTTGTGCTACATGAGGTTCCTAGTTCGGTTTTAGCATAGCAGCAGATGAGCTGCCCTGCAAGTAGTCAGGCTGGGGTGCAAGAAGCAACTTACCTCTGTTGGCACAGAGCTCAGTGTGATCTAAGCACTTGCTTATTTATGTAAGATAAAAAGGCAGGTAGGGGACTTACTGCTGAAGGCACCTGACTTCTGTGGTGGTATAGTTTGGCCTCTTCTGTTACGGGAGCTAGTTTATTTACAGCAGTAATTGCAGTGTAGATTAGCTTTGTGTCTCTGCATATGCCTCAGTGACTCCAGAGGAAGGCCATCTTTTTCAGCCTCCTCATTCTAGTTTTGATGGGATTTCTTGCACAAACAAGCACTTTAAAACGTCCTTGAGGATTTGTAGGGAAGTCTTTCAGGCCTCTTTACCTGATTTACTTGACCTGGGCTCAGACAAACTTAGCATTAATAGGATGCGTTCAACTATTCTTTTGGAACCCTGTAGCATACAGCAGATGTCAGTTTAATTCTTCACAGTATCCATAATTGTAAAGTCCTGTATCTGTCACTCTACTGAAGATGGCTATTGGTTCTGGATACCAGTTACAAAATATTCTTCTATAAAGAAGGTTCTCATAATATTTCTGTGTTCTGACTGATGCCCCCCTGCTCATCTTTCAGAAGTAAGCAAATGTTACGCATATTCTTCATGTTAACTTCCTAGTTTTACCGCTTACAGTGCATGCAGGCTGGACAGAGACACTTGGATGTGTACACAGTTCTCTGCTGTTCAAACTCTTTCTTAGTGCATCTTTTGAAGGTAAAAAAAAATTCTTGGATTCCCAGATTTAAAATAAGCCCGAGTGTGAGGAAAACATGTACAAGTGTGTATTTCTTACTGAAAGAAAGCTTGGTAGTGAGAAACGACCAAATGATTATGTTGTATAGGTACTAATTGTTTTTATCATATTGCAGAATTATGCCTTACATTTTATTTTGGAGAAATTACAGTTTGCTCCTTTGTATTTTAAATATAAAAATGGGGTACTAAAAAAAATCATTAATTCATGTGAGGTAGTTTTGTGATGAAAATTGAGTTGCTTTTGGATGTGCAAGTATTTGTAGCTACCTCCAAAATAATTGGGGTCACAGATAATGCAGTTCCTTAGATCATCCTGTGCAGACTGCTATCTACAGGAATGCAAAGTAACAACCTGAGCAAATTATCTCCATTAATGCTTTTTGGAGGTGTGATATGCATTACCAAAGTCTGGAAAATAGATTTCTGTCTCAAGCAGTACACTTGATGGAGGAAATTAAGACCTCTTTTTTTTCCAGACAGAAAGCCAGCAATACACTAGCATGCACTTCAAACAACCTATTTATAACAGATAAAAGTGTGGCTAAATTCTGTGTAATAAAACATTCAAATGGTACATACTTAGGAATAACATGCCTTTTATTATTATTTTTTAATATGTGATACGGCAACCTACCACTTAGAAAATAGTTTTGGCATAGAAGAAAATCTTCAGTTAAGAGTGACAAGATCAAGTCGATACAAGCACATGAGTCCCTACATATCCATGTCTCTCATTTGCATGTGAACGGCTGGTTGCTCTTTGTTGCTCTTGCCAGTCTTCTGTCTGTTCAGACTTAGGCACCTACTAACCTATCCCATCCATACTGCTGATTGACATATAAAGCCTCTTAAATTCAAGAATCAGTGCTTAGCTCTGGTTTTCAATTGCCTGTTTAAATCACTTTCCACAGCAAAGTTTAGTCAACTGTGTGCTCTTTTCCTGGCTGTGATACCATGTGTCTCTGGATATAGGTCTGGATGTGTGGGATCTGGGTTTCTTGATACTGATTTTCTGATTCAGAAAGCTGTTTGTAAATGAGTGGCTGAGTCCATCCACTTCTGTTGTAAAGTTTTTGACAGTTCTGGATGAGTGCCCTGTTAGAGGTGTTTTAGAAATCCATGCAACCTTTAACATAACAAGACTCAAGAAGGCCCAGATTTTTTTCTGCTTTTCTCAGCAAAGCCATTCATAGAATCACAGAAAGGCTTGCATTGGAAGGGACCTTAAAGGCTCAGCCAGTTCCAAACCTTTCCACTAAGACCAGGTTGCTCCAAGCCCTGTCCAACCTGGCCCTGAACACTGCCAGGGATGGGGCAGCCACAGCCTCTCTGGGCATCCTGTGCCAGAACCTCTCCACCTTCACAGTGAAATTCACTTTTTTTCATTTCTTTCTCCTTTTTCCTGAAAACTCTCTTCCCTTACTAGAAATGTTCTTTATGTAAATTCCTGAATTCTAGGTGAAGGACAAGACCAGTATTTGTCTGCCAGGTAAAAAAGCACTTTATGAAAAATAAATCAGGATCACTTTTATTTATTTGGGTTTAGAGAAGGTTAACAGTCCTGCACTTCTTGGCTAACTCTTTTGCAGCAGGTTGTTGGAACACAATAGTTTGTTTTGAATGCACAGTAGCTTGGTCTTTCACTTGTTTATTAGCCTTGTAGCACATTGCTATAAGTGAGTGTTATGACATTTAGTATTCAAAGACAACCTATACACAGTATTTTGTATTGCGATGTGAATCAGCATCCCTAAACCTGTAAATGTTATTAAATGCATTTGTTAAACTGGCATCTCTGCAGAGACCTTAATTGGAAAAGACGTCACCAGAGCAATTGTGCTTTTCTGTAATGCACTGAGAAACCACATTCTGAATATGGTAAAAGCCAGGGACTGCTTACCCAGTAACTAAGTTCAAAGTGAAGTCTGATTGGTATTAAAAACTTTACCCTTTCTGTGTCCTAAAAATTGAAAGTAAAGATAGTCAGAAAAAATTATTAGTTTTGTACACCTATTATCTAAATTTTACTATACACTTCTTATGAAGTAGAGGTGTAAATATACAAGGTATCCTTTTCAGAATAACTTCGTACTCTAAGCTAACTTTTCTGTTGTAAGGCTAAAATATTTTGCTGTGAATAAGACAGGTTTCACTGCCATATTCACATATTTTTAGGTTGAAAAGAATTATTTAATTTTAGACATAAATTAACAAAAACAAAAATCTGATTTTTCTGAAAGAAGCAAAACTATGAAAGCAGGTTGCTTATGGACTGTAGACTTCCATTCCAGCATTGGTCATATGCTCCTCATTTGTTTTATGGTCTCCCTTCTATGGTATTCTCATAGCTCCCACTTTTGTATTTTCCTTTTAGTTTCAAATTGGACAAAAAAGAGTCAAAAATGTTCATGTATGAGAAGGAAAAGCATAAATGAACAAGAAGGTTTGGTGAGTTTTCCATTGAAAACAAAAGTAATTTGCTTGATGAGAGGATTTAAATAGCTATGGCTGGCTTTAGAAATCACCTGCTCTAAGTCAGTAGCAAAGTACATGTAGACATATTTGAGGACTAAGGAAACCTGGTACAAGTTGATATCAAGACATGGGTTAGTTTAAGATTTATTCTAAAATCTGTAACTCAATGAAAGGCTCTCTCAATGTGATTTCTAGATGTTTTAGCTTTGAAGTTACAGAATTTTTCACTACTGCTTTTTTGCTTATATTCAGTGGTCAATATACCAGTTATTTTTGCTTGTTTCCCTTTATGCTCATGTCCTGAGTTCAGCAGTAGCAGTCATTTTTCTCCTTCTTAGTAGCTGGTGCAGTGCTGTGTTTTTGACATTCAGCCTCAGAACAATCCTGATAACACCGATGTTTTTACTTGTTGCTCAGTAATGTTTACTCTGACCAAAGACTTTGTAAGTCTCATGCTCTGCCAGGGAGAAGGGGAAGCCAGGAGGAAGCAGAGACAGGACACCTGACCCAAACTAGCCAAAGAGGTATTCCATACCACAGCACGTCATACCCAGGATGTAGAACTGGGGGCAGTTACCCAGAAGGGCTTGATCACTGCTCAGGTCGGGCTGGATATCGGTTGGCAGAGTGAGCAAGCAGCTGCATGGTTCTAGGTTGCCATCTGGGCTTAAACCACGACAGCTAATAACATGCTAACAGAAAACAGAAATAAATGAAACTGTCTTCTAATCAGTTAGTTAACATTCTAACAATGTGCAGAAAAGCAATTGGAAATCCTGTTGTGCCCAGGCTGTCCCCCACCTTCATTCACATCCCTGACCAGCTGTTCCTTGTTTCTGTCAGGTGCAGCAGAATGCCTTCCCTTGTAACTTCTTGATCACTGGTGTTAAGAAGCTGTGGTCAATGCATGCCAGAAGCAAAGAACTTAGAAACCTGGATTGCTTTTGCCCTGCTGTGTAGTGCCTCTAGCAGGTATCAGGGAGTTGAAGTTTACCAGGAGGACCAGAACATGTAAATGTGAGGCTTCTTCCAGGTGTCTGAAGAAAGCCTCTGCTACTTTTCCCTTAGCTGGTGGGCTGTGGCAGACAAGCACAACAATGTCAATCATGTTTGTGTGCCCTTTTATCTTGACCCATAAGCTCTGAGCTGGCTCATGATCCACCCCAAGGCAGATTTCCACGAGTTCCCATTGCAGCCGTATTACAGGACAGGTGGGCCTCTGTGCTTTCGTGACATGCCCTTCTTAAAGACCCTGTATCTGTCCAGTGTAGCATACCAGTTGTATCAGCTATCACACCACATCCCTGTGATCCAATGAGATAGTAGCCCTGCAACTACACATCCACTTCAAATTCCTACTGTTTATTCCCTATCTTGCCTGCATTAGTCTACAGGCAGTTCATATGGGCACCCAGTCATGCTGATTTCCCAGAAAAAGAGTTGAGAGCTTTAGGCATATCAGCCTAAATATCTCATCATTCATCTTTCTTGTCTGTCTACTGAAAGGCCATTGAGTATGGTTTTAAATGGTCATTATCATTAAAGTTACTGATGGTAAGATCCTTGAAAGTTTGAATATATATTTGAAAATCCCAACGCTTATCCTGATTCGTGAAACTCTTTTAAGTCTGGTTAAAATCTGAGCCAGAAAAGGGCTTCATGCATGATTTCTCAGGGTTCTGAAAATATTCTTCTGTCTGTTGCTAACCAATACCAGGGGGTTTATGTGATTTTTTTGAAGTAAAACCATTAAATATATTTCTGTTAGCACAGTATTGATCTTGGGCTTACTTTAAAGGTTTTAGACTTCTAGCAGCTCTTTCACTGAGCATGGACTGAGTTAATAATGAAATCCAAAATACAGAAAAGGCCTGGTAGTTTTGAGTTTGGCTGCAAACATTAACACAGCAGTAGCTGGAGTCCTTGTTAACAAAGCAGATTGTTTCTTTGTTAGTTTAGTGAGTGAAGATAAATTGCAGTGCCAAGACCAAGTAGCATAGTAAAAATATTGTCCCTTAACTGTAATAGATTTGAGCTGCTTGCTAATGGTTGGTATCGTTTAGCTGGTTAAAGCATTTACAATATGATAGCATTTCCTGATGGAATAATAATGGATTACAAAATAGTGGGGTTGGAATCTTTTGTCACCGTGTTCTGTTGGGTATTACCATCTAATTCTATACTCACTTCAAGTTGATCAAATGCAAAGGAATCAATCAGAAACTCTGGTCCAATATTACAAATTCCTTCCCATTTGCTTATTTTGGGGCCTTTTCTTGCACTGATGCTGCAGTATAAATATTGTAATGAGAGTGAAATGCAAATAGTGCTCCCTGGGTGGTCTCCTTACACTCTTAGAATGTTCCAGAATCAGCCTGCACTGTCTTTTCAGAAAGGCACTGTTGATATTAAACTGGCAGCAACCTGTTTCTTAAATCCTTGGAGTCAGTAAAACCTTTGCCTAATGAGGGACTGCAGGCTTTGGCTTCTGTGCAAATCGTTCTTTGTGAGCTAACTTAAAGACTTCACTGAAAACTGGGTATTCATAGTAACATCTCTTGATTTTTCATTTAATTTACTTGTGAATGAAATAATTCTCATAAATGAATGGCTCGGTTTGGTCACTGCAAGAGCAGTTCCCCCCTGTGTTTCTAAAGCAGGGAACATTCCCCTGCAGATTTTCAATTTTCAAAGGCACATAACTTGTGAAGAAAATGGTAGAGATTCAATTAAATAGTATTCAGAGAGATCTCCCCAGCTCCTGGTCTTTTATTGTATTCAGGAATAATGGGAGGGAAGCATATGTTTATGAAAGATAAGGTGGGAGCTCAGGCTGTTGCATAAGCAGTCATTTGAAGCAATGGGTCAAGCCTCTTGTTGAGCCAGATGCCATTGGATCTCTTTTAGCTTTCTTTCCATGCTACTGTTTCCTCATACCACCAAGGTCGTACTTGCCAGTAGTAATGACTCCTGCAATTTGTCCTCCTTTGGAACTCTGTCTAAACGCATTTAAAGGGATTTGCCTATGTTTCAAGATCACAGAAAACACAGGGAGTCTTAAGCTTAGTAGTTGTGAGTGCCATGGTAATAGCTACTGCGTAGTATGTGGTAATAGAGTGCCGTGACATAGTTATTAAGCTATGCCAACCATTGTCAAAAGTATTTCCAGTCTCAGGCTGACCTGGCAGACACCCACATTTAGGAAACTGCCCTCCAAAATCAGAGTCTTGTGAGGAAGTACAGTTAAGGTAACTATTAAACTTGTGTGGTTATTACAGGTGTGAATTAGTCACTGCCAGTGGTGGACTCAGTTTATATATCTCACTTCATAAAACTTTTTATAAGCTTTTAAAGTAATTGAGCAAAATATGAGCCAGTTGATATCTGAGATGTCCACCCTGCAAAGAGGCCTCTTCCTTCAAGTCCCTACTAATGCGTGATTCAGTGTCAACACAAATACTGTATCTACACACTAAACTGGGATTGAAAATACGAACAAGATAGATTTTGTTCTTCTGAAGCAGTCAGAGCCTCTTTGCTTTCCTGACTTGAAGCAAACTTGGACACATACAGTATAAATTACAATATGAATACCTTGTATAAAATATGCAGATTTGAAAGGCAGTGATCCTGTAGTTGGACAGAAAGTAAAATATGAAAGTTTTCCAATAATGTGATAATAGAGCTATGCATCCATTCAGTGAAATAAATTGCTATGGATTTGCAGTAAAATCTAAATGTTCCTATATTATTGGGAAAGCAGACTGGAACAGACATTAATGGCAACTATATCAAAGTCAAATATGAGAAACACAGTAATAATGTAGTTATGACTCATGTGTCAGTTGTTGACACTTCATTTCCATGTAAACTTGACCTCACTTTTAAAAAGTAAGTCCAATTGTTAAGGTTTCTAGATTGATATGCTCCCATATCTTCAGCCACTGTTTGGGTCTCTCTCCAAGCTTCCTTTCAAAATGGTAGTCGTGACATTCAGCACTAAAGCATATCAATCCTGTGGCACAGAGCTTGTGTTCTTGCACTGTGACTGAACAGTAGTCCTGGCATTCACTGGAGTTTATTGTTAAGTTTTTTTCTCTCTTCATATTTAACAGAAATCTCGTATTCTTTCTTCTTTCTATCTCTGTCCCCTGAAGTGCACACCAATCAATTCCAAATATGTCTTTTTGCCTCCTTGTTCTCCATCAAATGTGCATCTCTTCCCTGCAGGTCAAAAGACAACATTTCATACAATACAGTAACTGGCTGGCAGAGTCACAAGCAGCTGACCCCAAGGGGAGCCTTGCACTGATGATATTCCTCTCCTTTTTCCCATTGTTCACTGTCTAGCTTTGAGGCTTTAGACACTTGTTTTTTCTGGGGTTTGAGTTCTCCTGACTTACAGAGAAACAAAGATACAAGCTCTAACAGTTCAAAGCAGAAAACCAGGCAAAGCAGTAGTTTGAACATTAGATTATTGCTAATACTGAGGGGGAAAAGATATGTTTTCTTAATACTTTCAGAGGTAATCCTGTAATTAGCACTAAGGCCCTGCTCCTCCTGCCAAAAAAAAACCCTTGAAAGTGGTAGAGAATTGGGGTTTTTTTAGGATTTCAGTGGAGGCTATTTGCTTACTTCTGCTACTGGAGTTACTGTATCATAAACATCTACAGCACTGAATGAAATTAAAGAAATCTGGTTCCCTGATCTGTTGTAAAGATCTGAGTCTGTCATCTCCAGTGCCGAAAAAGAACTGTACCCTAAAATAAGTTCTTGTTTTGTTATACCTTATAGACGAAAGGTGATCTTTCACCTTATAGATGAAAGTAGATAATTTATTGAGCTGAAGCTTGACAGATTAAAAGGAAATCATAGATGTTTGGGGTAATTATTAAAAGATCTAAATGCTTATGTAACAGAAAAATCATAGAATCATGACTGGTGTGGGTTAGAAGGAATGTTATAGCTCATACAGTTCCAACTCCCTGTCACAGGCAGGGATACCTTCCACTAGACCGGGTTGCTTCAAGCCCTGTCCAGCCTGGTAGCAAACACTGCCAGGGATGGGGCAGCCACAGCTTCTCTGGGCACCCTGTGCCAGCACCACACCACCTTCAAATTTCTCCCTAATGTCTAAACTCAGTCTCCCCTCTGTCAGGTTAAAGCAATACTCCCTTGTCCTGTCACTAGAGGCCCTTGTAAAAACCTCTCCAGATTTCTTGTAGCCCCCTTAGGTACTGGAGCTGCTCTAACTTCTCCCTGATGCCTTCTCTCCTCCAGGCTGATCAAATACAACTCTGTCTGTCTTCACAGGATATTTGTAGGATATATAAATATTTGTCTACCTAATAAAAGCTAATGCAGGTCCTTAGTAAATCATGTTCTTTTATTCAAATTAGGCTATATTTACCTATGGTTTTCTTTTTTCCATGTCATGCTTGACCCAGACTTTAAGTGCAAAATGCTGAAATGCATTGCAATTTTGTCAATCACCTGGTTTGTCTACTGAAAGATTGTCTGATTAAAAAGAAGTGTAACAATATTTCAAACATAAAACTCAAACCAACATTATTTTACAGAATTTCCTTTGAACTCTACATTGAAAACTGGATAAATAGTTGCCTTCTGGGATATTTTTATAGTAAAGGAATGAGAGAGTATCTTCTTTCCTAATCAAAAGGAATAAATTAATATTGGAAAGATAAGAAACTTTCACATATTCTGATGCATCTTTTGCCTGGGGATACCTGGGACTCAGGAGACTCAGGCAGCAGCTGGGCTAGCAGAATTCCAATTTCATACTGGAAGCTGTCAGATAACATGCAGAAAGATGGAAGTGGATATGCACCAGCCAGAACAGTTGTGTTGTGAAACAAGGAGGAACTGAGAGGTCCAGGGATATCTAGTTACTACCTAAATCAAGAAATGTTGCCAAGACCAGACAGAGTTCACCAGAGAGCTCTAAAGCCAGTCAAATATGAAAAATAACTATTAGCTGATTACTTATCTCTCTTGTCAGCCCATGTTCTATCAGTACTGAAGCAGGGGAAGCTTTATAAAGGGTAACTGGAAGAGTCTGAGAATAAATGAGATTTCTGAAGTGGAGGTAAAGCAGTAAAACTCTGATACAGTATAGAAATCATTTATGCATGAAAACATGGTTCTTGAAGAGGGACTCACAGCTGCTCATGGCAGTCAGTAGGCATATGGACAAACAGCAGGCCAGTTGATACATCTGAATTTAAAAAAACACTTTAGACTTAATTTCTTTGTCACAGGTCCTTCAAGAAACTGAGCTGACAAGGAATAAAAACGGGAGTTAACACAGACATAGATCTGTGATGTCCCATCACTTCTTGAATGTTGTGTCCATTTTGATATGGGCAGTACAAATAAAAAAGGCTTATGGGAAGAGTAACAAAGCTGATCAGAACTTCTGTATGAGAAGAGATAAAGAACTTCGAAGGCTCCTCATCTTGCTCTTGGATGAGCAGAGATTTGAGCTGGGTTTCCATCCATAAATGGGATGGAAAAATATGCATAGGGAACAACTATTCACTGGTTTTCACCATCCAAGCATTAATAGCATATTTAAAATGAATGCAAATATATTCATATGCAAAACACTGCTGCAGGTGGCAATAGTTTAGCTGGCTTGAAAGAGCAGTTGTGTCAATTCAGAGAAGACCATCAGCAGCTATTAAATACAAATAAGGTACCCACACTGGCTCAAGATGTTCCTTTCTTGCATGCTATAGGAAATAGGAGTTCAGAGGGAGCACACCAGGGGACATATCACCCTGTGTTTACTGTATTTATATGCTTTGCCCTGAGAATTTGCTTCTGGTCACTCTTAGTGACCATACAGTTATTTTTATGTTTGTACAGGAATATTGAAGATGGAAGAAAAAGTTGGTATTACAGAAGATGGGAAGTGATAAACAGAAGGGAAGTTCATCAGTGAGCCATGGAAAAGAGATGTTTTAAAGAGAATTGAAGAAAGAGAGGGGCAGAAGGCAAGGTTGTGGCAGGAAATGGAATGAAAAACTGGGAGAGGGAAATTTGCAAATGGGGAGAAGGATTAAATATGGCTAAAGGAGTAGAGGCTTCAAAGAGGGCTGAATGAATACATCATAGCAGAAATGGGAAAAAATCCTGTATATCTGAATAGTGCAGATTCACAGTGGTAGGGAAAATAGTTTATTGCGTTTCCTTTTTATTAAATGCAGGTCCCCTGGATATGTCAGCATGTTGTGCATGGCCTAATAGGAGAGTGTGATACTTGGGAGATGAATTTGCCATGTGCTCAGGACCTAGTCTGCAGTCAAGGCTATTCATTTATATGCAGGGGAATTTCACTTGTAGCACAGTGTCAACCAAACAGCTGTGTTTCTGGACACTTCTAAAATACAGATTCTGTCAAATTTAATAAGACAGCATCAAATGCATTCAGATCAAAGCTGCCTGCTTTTAATCTTCCTGTTACCCATTTTAACATGAGTCCCAGGGTAATAGCTCAACTGAAAACAAAAATTACTTGTATCTTTCTGCAATTGGTAAGCCCCTATCAAATTGTCTGTAATAAAGCCTTGCATTTTAGATCTGAGAAGTAACTTTGTTCTAAAATCCTTATTAATTCTTACATTACTTAACTATTCACGTTACCAAAGCAAATAAGGGAAAAGTCCTTATTACCATATAAAGTTCTTCATAGTTCAGTGCAAACTATGTAAGAAGAAATATTAAGTTATGGAAGAAAAGCATGTTCTCAACTGATATAAATTGACATTCCTCTACAAAAGTTAATGGACTAGTCCAATTAACAGTAGCTGAAGGTACAGTCTTGCTATGCTTTGCTTTTCCTCTTTACAGATCAGTCATTTGCCTTGATACAGTACTCTTTATGCAAATACGTAAACATGATTAATCACTATGAATTATTAAAAATAGAGCTTGAAAGATAAACTTTCAGCAGAATGTCTGAAGAAGATAAGAGTTGAGCAAATTGGTTCCAGGAAGCCAGAGTTCCATAGATGAGAGCAATATTGGGCAAGTAATTAGACACCAAATGAGCTGGGGATGCATTTCCTACTGAGTGTGCATGTGTAAGTGCCTTTCATTGCACATATGCACACACCTTGGCAGTAAAATCTGCCAGCAGGTATGCAGAAAATGCCAGAACACAAATGGTAGTTGAGGGCAAAACATCTGAAAGGTCGCATTTCTTAGTTT